>NW_006159659.1:5278785-5297877 GCF_000334495.1 Tupaia belangeri chinensis | reverse complement strand
TTCTGTCTCTATGTCTCTCTCTGTCTGTCTGGCGAGCGCACGCGCCCTACAGTGAAAATCTCTCCAAAATAAATAAATAAATAAATAAATAATAATAAAATTATCTTCATACCAGCTCTTTAAACACAGTTAATGCAGCATCTATGGTGAAACAATGTGATGTGATACCTCAGACAAGTATTGTATAATTATCAAAATTGTATTATAGAACCCAATAACAAACAATTTACATGTTAAAAACACTTAAGCAAAGCCTTGCCAGCAGGTGGCATAGTGGTTAAGGTGTGGGATTCCAAATGGCTTACTTTGCAGTTCAAGTCTCAGACCAGGAGCTTAAAATATGCACCAGGAGTGTGTGTGTCTGCCCAAAATCCAGAGGGGAGGATGGAGAAGAGACTGCAGAGTGGCCATCCCCCTGGATAGTGATTTCTCACTTTCCCTCAATCTCCATGTCTCTCTGGTGAGTATGTGTGCAATATAGCAACAATCTTAAAAAGAAAAGAAAGTATTAAGGAAAGCCATGTGTGGAAACACTAAGTACACTGATCATTTCAATAAACAAGTCTTTAATGTGAAAGAATAAGTCACAGATCAAAACCAAATATTTGGAAAACATACCTGATTAAAAAAAAAAAAAGCTTTCATCAGAACATACAAAGATATCTTGGGAACCAGCAGTTAGCGTAATGGCTATGTCGCTGGACTCCCACGTAGTCGATCACGGTTCGCATCCCAGACCTGGTGGCTTAAAACTCACGCCGGGAGCGTGTGCATGCGTGCCCAAGATCCCGAGAGGAAAATGGAGGAGAAGGGACTGCGGCGTGACCATCCCCCCGGGGGGTGATTTCTCGCTTTCTGTCTCTATGTCTCTCTCTCTCCGTCTGTCTGGCAAGCGCACGCGCCCTATAGCGAAAACCTCTCCAAAAAAAAAAAAAAAAAGAACATACAAAGATATCTTAAAACTCTTTTAAAAAAACAATTTTTCAATGTTCAAAAGATTTTAATAAGACTCCTCACCAAAGAGATACATGAATAGTAAGTGCATATATGAAAAGATGTTGGACATTTAATATTATTTGGCAAGTGCAAATCAAAATCACAATGACATATTACTTCATACCCTCTAGGAAAGCTAAAATTAAAGGAAAAGGGGGGGGCAGACAATAATGAGGCCACCCTCTGGGCTAGTGGTCAAGGGAGCTGGATCCTACATAACCAACCACATAGTTCAAGTCTTAGACCCAGTGGCTTAAAAAAACACACCAGATGTGTGTGCCTGTATTCACAAAATCCCAAAAGAAGGGGGAAATGGAGAAGGGATTGCAGCATGACCATTCCTGACTGGAAGGTGTTTTCTCTCTCTCCTTGATAAGCACATTAGTCTTCTGGTTTAAAAGAAAAAAGGTGGAGACAGAGATCAGCAGATGGTGTAATGGTTATGCCGCTGGACACCCATGTAGTTGACAGTGGTTAAAGTCCCAGACTTGGTGACTTAAAACTCAACCCAGGAGCATGCGAGCCCAAAATCTCGGGACAATGACGGGCATGGTGGCGCCCGCCCTATGGCAAAATCTCAAGAGGAGAATGGAGGAGAAAGGACTGCAGAGTGGCCATACCCACCCCCCGAGGGAGGTGATTACTCACTTTTTCTCTCTTTCCAGCAAGCACATGCACCCTATAGAAAGAAAAAAAAAATCTCTCTCTCTCTCTCTCTCAAAAAAAAAAAAAAAAAAAGACAGTAACAAGGTTGACAAGGATGTACAGAAATGAGAATCCTCATTCAGTAGTAGTAGGATTGTAAAACGGTGCAGCAATTTTGGAAAAGTTTGGCAAGTCCTCAAAATACTAAACACACTGTGACTCAGAAATTCTACCAGGTACTGCTGAACGAGATCTATCCCAGTGGCAATGGTCACCTCCAGTGCCCAAATCTTGGATTTTAATAGCACTCCCCACCTCATAAAAAAACTTAGTAGTATGGATGAGAGTAGGAACTATACAAGATAGTCCCAGACTAACCCGTAATGCCACAAAGTAAGAAAATACTCAAAAACAAGGGGGGAGAAAACAATTCATGCAAATAAAAGAGATTAGGTGATTCTCCACGGAGATAAATTTCAAATAATTTATGTAGATTCTCTGTCCTCAAGGAAGAAGAGAATAGCTTTCCACTTACTAAGTGTGGGCTATCATAGTGATGTACTTCCAAAGCATGTCACAGTGGGGCCAGGAGTAGCTTTACGTTGGTGCAATAAAATGCACACTATTACATCCAGGTGATAATGCTGATATCAACCGTGGTAACGCAGGTCGATAGTATTTACCCTTAACATACTGTAAGGAGGATTGCACTTTATCTGAGGTCTTCTTTACCAAAATCCATAAACCCAGTCTATTCAGAAGAAAAACTTCAGATAAGTTCCATCTGAGGGATAGTCTACACAATACCTGATTAATACTCCTAAAAACTCACCATCATCAAAACCAAGGAGGATTCAGACTCCATCAAAGCCAAGAGGAACCCAAAGAGACATGATAACTAAATGTAATATGGTATCCTGAAAAGGGTTCTAGAACAGACAGACACAGGATATGAGTTAAGACAAAGGAAATCCAAAAAAAGTGTGGACTTTAGGGGGCCTTCAGAGAGCATGGTGACTGAGGTGCTGAACCCCACATGGCTGACTTCACAGTTCAAGTCCTGGACCCAGAAGCTTGAAAAGCACACCAGGTGCATGTACATGTGCACGTGTGCCCAAAATCCAGAGAGGAGAATGGAGAAGGGATTGTAGCATGGCTATCTCCCCTGGGAGATGATTTCTCTCTCTTTCATGAGCACACAGACCCTATAGCAAAAACTAATATACATAAACTATAGTTTCTTATGAACTATAAAAACAGTAACATTGGTTGATTAGTCATGATAAATGTACTTACTTAAGTATGTGATGTTCACAACAGGGTTTAGGATGTACGACAACTCTGTACTATCTTCTCAGATTTTCTGTTTTTTTTTTTTTTTTCAACTATTCTAAAATAACATTTATTTTTAGAAAAGGAATTAGGGTTTAGGATGTAGGACAACTCTGTACTATCTTCTCAGGTTTTCTGGTTTTTTTTTTCAACTATTCTAAAATAACATTTATTTTTACAAAAGGAATTAAACTTCTTTTTTAATTTTTTTTTTTTTTTTGGCGGGGAGAGGTTTTCGCTATAGGGTGCGTGCACTTGCCAGACAGACAGAGAGACATAGAGACAGAAAGCGAGAAATCACCTCCCAGGGGGGATGGTCATGCCGCAATCCCTTCTCCTCCATTCTCCTCTTGGGATCTTGGGCACGCACGCACACGCGCCCGGCATGAGTTTTAAGCCACTGGGTCCGGTACTTGAACCGCAGTCGACTACGTGGGAGTCCAGCGACATAGCCATTACGCTAACTGTTGGTTCCCAAGGGATTAAACTTCTGACACATGTTGCAACATTCACCAACTTGGAAAACATACTAAATGAAGAAGCCAGCCACAAAAGGCTAAATATTATGTTTCTGTTTATAAGAAATGTCTAGAATAGGCAAATCCATAAAGACATAAAATATTGGGTGTTGGAAAAGTCATGACGTATCCTTCTGTTTTTCTACACAAAAGTGTCATGACTTTTCTGACAGCCCAATAAATTAGTGGTTGCCAGAGGCTTGAATGAGGAGAAAATGGAAAGTATTAATGGGTACAGGGTTGCTTTATATGATAAAAATCACCTGAAATTAGATAGTGGTGATGTTCCATAACTCAGTAAATAATACTGAAGCCTACTGAGTTGAACACTTTAAAAGCATGATTTTGGCAAATCAAAATAGATCAAAGATCTGAACCTAAGACCTCAAACTATAAAACTACTGGCGGAAAACACGGGAAATTTTGAGAGACATTGGAGTAGACAAAGACTTCTTAAATAAGACTCTCAAAGTACAGGCAATAATCCCTAAATTAGACAAGTGAAACTATATTAGATTAAGAAGTTTCTGCACAGCAAAGGACATGTTAATTAGTGCGGATTGACAACCCTCAGAATGGGAGAATATTTTTGTAAACTATGCATTAACATAAGGGACTGATAACCAGAAAATACAGGAAACTCAAGTGGTTTACCCAAAAAAAATAAAAAATAAAAAAAAACACATTAAACCAATTAAAAGATGGGAAAATGAGCTGAACAAAAATCTTTCTAGGAAGACATACAAACAGTCAAAAAGCATATGAGGAAATGCCCGACATCTGTCATGATAAGGGATATGTAGATTAAAACCACAATGAGATGTCACCTAACCCTGTCAGAATGGTGAAGATTAAAAATACAAAAAAATGGTAAGTGTTGGCAGGGATGTGGTGAAAGGGGAACTCTCCTACATTGTTGGTGGGAATGTAAATTGGCCCAGTCACTGTGGAAAATAATCTTTGTTCCTCAAAGATCTACAAATAGAACTACCATTTGATCCAGCAATCATACTTCTGGGTATCTACCCAAAGGACAGGAGAATGCTCAGTTGGAAAAGCGCTTGCACATCAATGTTTACTCCAGCATTATTCACAATCTCTAAGACATGGAACCAACCCAAATGCCCACAAACAAATGAATGGATTAAAAAGTGTGGCACATATACTTTATGGAATACTATTTAGCCATAAAAAACAAGACTCTAGCATTTGATAGGAAGTGATCGAATATGGAAGATATATTGCCAAGTGAAGCAAGCCAGGCTATGAATGAAAGATACTGTATGCATCCACTTAATATATACCGACTATCTGCATTCTATGGTAGAAGATTATAATATTGGAGGGCATAAAAGCAGACAAAATAGTTATGGATGCTGAAGACAGTGTGGAACGGGGTGGGGAGGGCAGAAAGAAAGAGTTTAGAAAAGGAAATCAGGAGAATATATTGAGAGGCATGACATTTGTGGGACACAAAAATAGTTTATTACTTATTGATAAATGTATAGTATTCTCAACTGGACTGGTCTAAGAAGTATTTCATGTTGGGTAAATTCTCTTTACAAGCCAAATAATGTATATTGATCAAATGTTTAAAAATAAATAAGAATAATAAAAAATTTTGAAAAAAGAAAGTTATTTGCTGCTGCTGATATGTACAGTAATCTGTCTTGACTGATATACATGGTAATCACACTAGAAAAAGAAATGGTATACACAATAAAGACATATGTGATTAAATGATATATAAAAAAGTTTTTTTTAAAGTGTGATTTTGGGACCACAATTTGACATAATGGTTACATCACTGGTCTCCCATGTACTCAACTGCAGTTTGAGTCCCAGACCCCGTGGCTTAAAACTCAACTCCACATTTTGGGCATGTACGTATGTGCCCAAAATCCGGAAAAGAGAATGGAGGAGAAGGGATTGCAGCATGGCCATCCCCCGAGGGGTGATTTCTCATTTTGTCTCTCTGTCTCTCTAGCGAGCACAAGAGTCTTACAGCAAAAATATCTCTCCAAAAAAATTAATTAAAAAAGCCTGATTTGTATGAATATCTCAATAAAGCTATCATACATACACACACACACACCTAATACAATACTATATACCTACTAGAATGGCTAAAACTAGTAAGGTTTGGACCTGCTGGTACAACTACTTTGAGAAACAATTTGAAGTTTCTTAAAACATTAAACATATACCTACCTTATGACTCAGTAATTCTACCTCTAGACAATTACCAAAGAGAATGTACTGGGAGGAAAAACTTGTTGCCTTCCCAACTTAGGTTCAGTAGTTGGATGTCTACTTATTTAACTGACAAGGGATGAATAAACAGAAGAAAAGCTGATGTTTTTATATGCATGTGGAGTACACAAAAGAAATAGCTCTTAAAATAGTTATGGTAGAGGTTTATACATCAAGCTTAGCAGAGAGGAAGGGGAATGAAAAGGCATTTATGGGGGGACTGGTAATGGTAATTTCACACGGGTGAAAGTGGTCTTCTTCACGCCAGTGTTTTACACCTCCAGAGAAGGGATTTATGGCAACCTACAAGTCCTTGCTTTAGTGTGATTAGTGAAACTCTGAGTAGGCTTCTTTCTGCCTACTCTATTGACTCTCCGATGTGCCTCACACTAACTCTGGGAGTCTGAGTAGGTCTCCACAAAAGCATACATCCATACACAGTCCTACATACCAGTGTGCATAGCTTCTTTCTTTGTATTAGTAAAAAAAAAACACAGAGGCCCAGCTTCAGTGGCACAGGCAGGAGGGCCATTGCTCACCGGTGCTGGAAGCCCTGTACGAAGGTTCCAGGTTTGCGGTGTAGGTCTACCTGAACATGCCAGGCATGACTGTGCTGTGAAGGTGAGTCTAGGGGCGAAGATCACAGAATAAAGACCCTGTCATCGTGTGCAAGTCTCCCCTACTCCAGGGAAAATAAACAAACTTACAAACATGTTAACAACCCAAATATCCATCAACAGATGAATACATAAATAATGATAAATCTAGATGCTACAACATTACTCAGCTATGAAGAGGAATAACTATTATTTCATACAACATGGATAAAACTTAAAGTAATTTTGCCAAGTGAAAGAGCCAGACTAAAGAATACCTAAGTCTAAGATTTTCTATAAATGCCTAGAAATTGCAAGGTATTTTACAGTTACAGAAAGCAGAACAGTAGCTGCTTGGGGGAGGAGGGGCCTGGGAAGGATTAGAGACACAAGTAAACTTTGGAGAAGTAATAGTTACGCTCTTATTTCTTTTATTGCAATGACGGTTTTATTATGGTGCCAAGTGTATACTGACATCGAAACTTATCAAACTGTACACTCTAAAGATGTGTAGTTTATTGTATGTCAATCATATCACAATAATAAAGCGACTTAAGACAGATCTAATATGCTTAGGTTATTCTAAATCAGTAAGAACATGAGACTTACAATGTTTGATGCAAGAAATAGCTCTAAAGTTTAAGTGAGAAAAACAAAAATGGGAAACTAAATTATATTTGATATGATCAGTATTTTTATTATAAGTCTAGTGAAATAGAAAAAACAAACAAATGGGACCAGCAGTTAGCGTAATGGCTATGTCGCTGGACTCCCACGTAGTCGACCGCGGTTCGAGTCCCGGACCCAGTGGCTTAAACTCACGCCAGGCGCGTGTGCGTACGTGCCCAAGATCCCGAGAGGAGAATGGAGGAGAAGGGATTGCGGCGTGGCCATCCCCCCTGGGGGGGTGATTTCCTGCTTTCTATCTCTCTGTCTCTCTCTGTCTGTCTGGTGAGTGCACACGCCCTATAGCAAAAACCTCTCACAAAAAACAAACAAACAAACAAACACACAAACTATTACATTGGATAATAAATCTTTAATCTACATTATCATTAACTACGTTTGCTCCCAATCTGTGAAAAGTATCAGACACAGTTAGAGAAAAGGAATCATGATATCAGAGTCAAGAACAAATGGTCAACATGTATGTAAACAAATTTCATGTTGAGGGCTGGCTCCATAGCATGAGTCAGATAAAACCTGCACAACTGCAGTTAAGTCCTGGCACTGGTGACTTGGAAAACACATCAGCCACATAAGCATGCCCTAAACCTTAGCAGGGCAGAGAAATGGAGAACAGACTATGGTCTGACTATGCCTTATCAGTGTTTTCTCTTTCTCCCTCTCTCTCCAGCGAGCACATGCACTCTGTAGCAATGAGAGAAAAAAAAAAATTTTTTTTTTAATTTTACTTTGATGGGCTAGCAGGTAACATTGCCCAACAGGTGCTGAGTCCCACATGGCTAACTTGACAGTTGAGTCAAGACTTGGCAACTTGAAAATCATGCCAGGCACATGTGCATGCACGCCCAAAAATCTCAAGAGGAGACTACAGGAGAAGTGATTATGGTGTGGCCATCCTTGGCAGGGGTGATTTCTCACTTTCTCTGGTCAGAGCAAATGCCCTATAGCCCTCCCCCACAAAAAAAAAAAAAAAGGTTTACTTTGATAAAATAATACACCAATAGAATAGTATTTTTGTAGGTAAAGCTAAGATTTTTTTTTTTTTTGGTGGTTTGTTGTTGTTGTTGTTGTTTTAGGTTTTCACCATAAGGTGCATGTGCTCGCTAGAATGAGACAGGAAGGGAAAGTCAGAAATCATCTCCCGGGGAAATGGCCATGCCATAACTCTTTCTCTTTCATTCTCCTCTTGGGATTTTAGACATGCATGCACAGGTACCTGGTGAGAGCTTCAAGCTATCAGAACCAGGACATCAACCATGATCAGCCATGTGGGAGTCCAGCAAATTAACCACCACACCACCAACTGGCCCAAAATTTTGAATTATTTTAATGAGAAGTATGCTTGAGAAGACACGGATAAAACTTTGTCTTATGCATTAGCAACAACAGAAGTATAAAGAAACATCCAAGTTTTATCATAGTAAAAGACCCGCATAGAAGAGTGAAAGATAATGTGCCAAAACATTTTCAGACTTTCCTTTCCAAATTTTATTCAATGAACCTGTATTACTTATAATGGGAGAGAGGTACCTTCTAAGTCATGCTTCAACTGAGGCTTCTAGAAAGAATCTGTTCAAAACCCACCTACCAACTAAACAAGAGTTGATCTGTCCCCTTGACTGACCAGGACATGAAGAGTCCAGATGAAGCAACTGAACCAGAGGCAAGCAGAGTACCAACTCCTTTGGCATAATGGTTATGTTGCTGGATTCTTACGTAGTCGACCATGGTTCAAGTTCCAGACCCAGTGGCTTAAAACTCATGTTGGGCACGTGTGCATGCGTGCCCAAAACCCCAAGAGGAGAATGGAGAAGGGATTGTGGTGTGGCCATCCCCCCTGGAGGGTTGATTTCTCATTTTTCTGTCTCCCTGTTTCTTTGGTGGGCACAAGTGCCCTATAGCAAAAAACTCTCTCTAAAAACAATGTAATAATAAAACTAGTTAAGAGGTATGGGCTTCTAAAGGCAAGGAACAACCAACATCACTCACATGCCCAGGTCTTTTATCTACAGAAACACTTATATAACTAATAAAAAAAAACTTCTCAAGAGATGAAGTAATCTATAATATAACATAAGGTTTTTAAAAATACCTAGAAGAACAGAAGGTGGTGCAGTGAGCAAACATGATGCTCTGCAAGGCTGACCCACAAAAGGAGGTTCCAGAGTCATACTGGACAGCTTCCTGAGTATGCTAGGTACACATAAGCTTGTGATCTGGGTCTCACAGCCAGAGGTGGATTGCTGCATGAAGACCAAATTGGGGGTATTGTCTATCTAACTCATAGAGGAAATATATAAATAAAATTTTATTAAAATGTGCAAAAATAAAGCCAGGGAAATTAAGGGTTTAAAAATGTAATATTAAGTCAGAGCTAAAGTTAATATTCTAAAAATATACAGTAAGGTAGAGATGACCCTTGAACTCTGAAGCAAACACCACCAAGCCAAGCACAGTCACGTGAAGTAATGCAGGCTCTATCGTGTACTACAAAGCAAAAGGAGCAGAAGAGCATAAGTCCTCTTTTAAAATAAACATTAATTAACCAGCAAGTCAGGCTAAAATTCCTAATATAAAGAAACAAAGCTGTGACTGATGAAAGACTTGTCTGTGTTTAGTTAAGCAAGAAGGAAACTAACATGATAGAGTCATATCTTTTATGGGAAAGAAATCAAGAAGATTATTTGAAATCAGAAAGATTTGTTCAGCTGGCCAACCTCAAGTAGCACTAAACAATACTGGAATACTGGAAGTACACAGAACATGCTCAGAGCTGGTGGGTATCAGATTTGCTGAGAAAGGAGAACATGCAGTTATGGTGGGTGTAAGCTCAGGAGAGCTTAGCATTAATCCCCCATAATGAGACCAGCAGCTGAGGGGCAGCCTTCTTAGGAACAGAGCCATAAGGAGCCTAGCTCACTGACTCACTCATTGCTTCAATTCATGTCTGGTTTTCCCTTTAAGTAAGTAAGTAAAGTATGTAAAAGTAAGTAAGAAAGAAAGAAAGAAGTTGAACTTTCCCCATGGAAAGCTGAATATTAAGATAAACTACTGGGACCAGCAGATAGCTTAATGGTTTCATCAGTGGACTCCCACATGGCCGACCACGGTTTGAGTCCTAGAACCAGCGGCTTGAAACTCACAGCAGGAGTGTGTGCACGTGCACGGGTCCAAAATCCCAAAAGGAGAGACGAGACCACGGCGTGGCCATCCATCCAGGAGGTAATTTCTCCCTTTCTGTTTGTCTCTTTCTGTCTCTCCAGCATACACACATGCTCCATAGCAAAAATCTCTCTTAAAAAAAAAAGAAAGAAAGAAAAAGATAATCTACTATTGGGGCTGGCAGGTAGTGCGGTGCTTAAGGCACTGGACTCCCACCTGGCCGACTGCAGCTCAATTCGTAGGCCCAGAGGCTTGCTTTCTCACTTTCTCTCTCTCTCATGCATATGCCCTGAAGGAAAGCTGGATATATAGGGGTTCATTATACTCTATTTTCTATTTGTATATGTCCCAAATCTTGATAGAATGGAGAAATGTAGGAAAAAGCTAGTAGCACAAACATATCAGGGATGGGTGGGTACTTTCTCTTTCTCTCTCTCTGTAAGCACACATGCCCTCTCCTCTAGAAATTGAAAACCAAAAGAAAAGGAGAGAAGAGAAGAGAAGAGAAGAGAAGAGAAGAGAAAGGAAAAGAAAGGAAAGAAGAAAGAAAAAGGAAAAAGCCATTTCATGATCGTGTGCCTGGATTCAATGATAATCACCTACATGCACACACTCAGAAAGCCAACCCTATACATCACAGCAGAATGACTGTGGAGAAACAGAGTCAGCTAGAAGAGTAGGAAAAGTGTCTTTTTTTTTTTTTTTTTTTTTGCTGCTATGGAGTCACCAAGAGTTAGAAAAATGACATCAGTCCCATTTAAAATTGAGTCACTGTGGCAGAGCCACCAGATCCCTCCCAGAAGGACTTGCCTCCTCCACACTGGCCCATGGGAGAAATAGTTATAGGCCATGCTGAAGGGGTTCCCCATCCACAATTCCAGCATGTGCTACTGGAAATATCTGATGATCCAGGACCCTTTCTGCCTTCTTATAGGAATTGTCTTTGATTACTAAGACTCTTGAAATATGAAAAATAAGAGCAGGAAGTCTTCTGAAATTCAAGTTTGAAAAGTTAACTGCTTCTCTTTGGATTGGCAAGAAGAAAATGCAACAGATTTTAAATATATAAAATTAAGAAGAAATCAAAACCAATTTGAGTTATGCCTGCTAAGTTATGTAGGTTTCTTTCCTTTTTTTTTTTTTTAAAGTTTATATCCTCCATGAGTGAGAAAGAGTCCACAACATGTCTCAATGCCAAGCTCCACCTCCAGCCAGCCTCAGATCACTGACACACTTGCCAAGTGTGCTCAGTGAGTTCTCTGGACACAACAGGGGCCTTCTCGTGCAGGTCAGCCTTGGGGAACATTACATTTACTGCTGCATTACTATCCAGTCCCCAATACTCCAAATTTCTGCAAAGGCAGTTGGGTTCATTTCCACCACTAAACAATACGATAATTTTTACGTAAGTTATATTTATGTTAAATAAAAGAAGTGCTAGCAATAAAGTATTTGAGCATTTGGACAGGGGGAGGGGGACAAAACCTTCCAAAAAGAAGAATTTTTCAGAAACATACAATCATTCTGGGCGACTGCAAAGAGAAAGGAGAATGAGATAAAGAGACTACACCACAATGAGATATAGTCAGAAACTGAGATTGAGCAATTAGAAATTACTATAGCAGATGACAAGAATTTCATGACTGCTGCATCTAATAATAAAGGTTAAGAGCTTGTCTTTTTGACTGACCTTAAATTTTCATTTTTCTAATAACTTATTTTCAATATATTTTACAGAAAGTCAGCAACTGACTGGAAGTTAAGAAATAAGGGGTCTTCACAGAAGTAAAGGGATGAAGAATGGCTCCCAGAGGCTGGGAAGGATGTGGAGGAGGAGAAGGAATAGCCTTGCAGATAAACTGAAACAAAATTGCAGTGAGGTAAGAGGAACAATGTCTAGGGTTATACAATGCTGTGGGAAGAATGTGCTTATTAACAACTTAACTATATATCTCAGAGCACCTTTAAAAAGAAAAATGGATTTTGGGGACCTGCAATTGGCGTAATGGTTATGTCACTGGACTCCCATGTAGTCGACCACAGTTCGAGTCCCGGACCTGGTGGCTTAAACTCACGCTGGGCTTGAGTGCGTGCATGCCCAAAATCCCAAGAGGAGAATGGAAAAGAAGGGACTGTGGTGTGACCATCCCCCCTGGAGGGTGACTTCTCGCTTTCTGTCTCTCTCTATCTTTCTGGAGAACACATGTGCCCTATAGCAAAAACCTCTCCAAAAAAAGAGTAAAAAGAAAAAAGAGGGACCAGCAGGTGGCATGGTGGTTAAGGTGCTAGACACTCCCACATGGCCAACGATGGTTCAAGTCCTGGACCTGGTGGCTTGCTTTCTCATGTTCCCTCTTTCTCACTCTGTGTCTCTCTCTGGACAAACTAAAAATAAACGAATGAATAAATTTAAAAAAGAAAAAAAGGATTTTGAATGCTCCCAACACAACACAATGACAAATGGTTGAAATGATGATTACAGATGAATCACCTTGATTTTATCATTATACACTGTATTTGTGTACTCAAAAATCACATTGTACTCCAACAAATACGTAAAATTGTGTTAATTTAAAAAAATTTTAAAGGTGGGCGCTCTCCCTTGAATGTGAGTTAGCCTATGACTCCTATGAACATGACAGAAATGACATTATATGAGCTCTGAGTTTAGCCTTGGTATCTGTAACCCTTGTGCCTCCAAGTGAGAGCTCCATTTTCCATGGGTTGCCATCCTATGAGGAAGCACAAGGCATGTGGAAGGTTCTGGAGGAGGAGATGCCCTGTCAAGAGAAAGCACCCAAATCCCAAAAGAGAAGCTGTCTTAGAAGAAACCCTTTAGTCCCAGCATTTCACCTGGCTGACATTAGGTAGTTGAGCCAAGCTCTTCCCAAGTTCCTGATCCACAAAATCAGCAAAATAAAACAATTGTTTTACGCCAACAAAACAAGTACTCTCTCTCTCTCTCTCTCACACACACATGTCCTACAGCAAATTTTTAAAGTAATAATAATAAAGTTAAATAAAAATAATTATTTAAAAACAAACTAGTCCTTCTCCACAGCTGGGAAAGGAGTAATCTAGAGCAGGTACTTTGCATAGATAAACCTTCACACCACAGGGAGTGGTTTTTGAAATCTTTGGGGTCAGAAGAAGGGTGTTCCCTGACATAAGAAAGTGCTTTGGGGTCAGGAGAAGAGTGTTACTGACACATGAAAACCAGAGTCAGATACTCATACATCCTGAAGTATGCAGGGTAGCCACACAGAGTAAAAAGGTATCCTATATCCTACACAGATTTTTTTTAAGAGCGATTTTTGCTAAAGGGCATGTACGCTTGCTGGAGACAGACAGACAGCAAGAAATCATCCCCCAGGAAGATGGCCATGACACAATCCCTTTTCCTCCACTCTCCTCCTGGGATTTTAAGCACGCTCGCACATGCGCCCAGCGTGAGTTTCAAGCCGCTGGGTCTGGGGCTTGAACAACAATTGGCTATGTGGGAGTCCAGTGATGTAACCATTATGCCATCTGCTGGTCCCCTTACACAGATTTTTTTTAAGAGAGAGATTTTTGCTATAGGGCATGTATGCTCGCTCAGAGAGACAGAAAACAAGCAATCACCCCCAGGGGGGATGGCCACACTGCAATCCATCCTCCAGTCTCCTCTAAGGATCTTGTGCATGCACGCACACATGCTCAGCGTGTTTTAAGACGCTGGGTCTGCAACTCGAACCATGGTCGACTACATGGGAGTCCAGTGACGTAACCATTATGCCATCTGCTGGTCCTCTTACACAGATTTTTGAAGGTCCTAGATGTTCACAAGAAGCCCATTTATCGGAGCCTACTATGTAAGAAAGTATTTGTAAGTTTTAACATACACTATATCTTCTAAAACTGCAACCATGTAAATCAAAATATTATTATAGCTTATATGATAACTGCTTATAATTAATATAGAAAACCACTTAAATGAGAGTAACACAACTTGGAGCTGTATGTATGTCATTTCTATACCAACACTAATATCTGCAGATAGTACAAGCACTTGACTACTTCATTATGCCTCAAGCACTGGTCATTACAGGTATTAATGTACTAAAAAATAATTTTGAGAGAGATTTTTGCTATAGGACATGTGTGATCTCCAGACAGAGAGACAGAAAGCAAGAAATCATCCCCAGGTGGGATGGCTACGCTGCAATCCCTTCTCCTCCGTTCTCCTCTTGGGATCGTGGGCATGCACACACATGCGCCCAGCTTTTTTAAGCCTCCGGGTCCAGGACTTGAACCACAGTCAATCATGTGGGAGTCTGGCAATGTAACCATTACGTCATCTGCTAGTCCCCTAAAATACCATTTTAGGGGGCCAGCAGCAGACCCAGCGACTTTGAAACTCACACCAGGTGTATGTACATGTGTGCCCAAAATCCTGAGAGGAGAATGGAGAAGGGATCGTGGTGTGGCCGTCCCTCCAGGGGATGATCTCTTGCTTTCTGTCTCTCCAGTAAGCACACGCATTCTACAGGAAAAATATCTTAAACACACACACACACATACACACACACATAGTTTTATATAAATTATTTCCTCTACGTCTCTTTTCTATTATTAATAGAACATTATATTGATTTTTAAACTATAAATGCAAGAGGGTTATATTTTCTGTAAATTTATTTAGGTGTTGTAATTGGGGCATTGTAGGAGGTAATTACAGATGTGAATTAAAAATACTGATGAAATTGGTACTGAAAGTCCTAAATGGATTTGCAAGGGTTTGGATGTCTTTTTTTCTCCCGTTTTTCTTTTCTTTTCTTTCATGCTATAGGACACTCACCAGAGAGAGACAAAAAGAATCTGAAAAAGCACCCCAGGAGGGATGGCCATGCCACCATCACATGTGTTCCATTCTCCTCTTAAGATTTTGGGCACGTGAGCACACGCATCCGACATGTTTTTCAAGCCACCAGGTTTGGGACTCAACCACACAGTTGGCCACGTGGCATTTAGCTGCCTTATTGGCTAGCCCGAAAGTCATTCTATCTCTACATTTGAGAACTAGATATATCAGGTGGCAGAACTAGCTATAACTTACATATGGTAGAGACGAAGACAGGTTGCGCTGGGGTCAGGTTGCCAAGTTTGAATACCATTCAGCTAAAGAAATGGCAATGGCAATATCTTAGCAAGTTTCTTCATTTCTTTTTCTCTTGCTTTTTCTTTTATTTTAAGCATGGACCGCATTTATTTCCTTCCTATGTTTACGGTTGGCTTTAAGAATCAAATGAAAGTCCACTAAAGGGGTTTGCACAGTACCCTGCTCATTAATCTAAAACTTGAAGGCAGGGCCAACCCCACGGCCTAAGCAGTTAAAGGGAGCCAGGTATCAGACAGTTGACGATGGTTTAATTCCCAGTTCCCACATCTTGAAAAATATGCCAAGCGTACATGTCTGCAAGCCAAAAATCCTGACAGAATGGAGAAATGGAGAAGGAACTGTGGCACCACCAACACACTGGAGGGTTCTCTCTCTCTCTCTTTCTGAAGCATACATGCTCTCTAGCAATTAAAAACAAAGGCAAACATAAAACTTGAAGGCAGAGCAGCAAAGAGGAACAGAAAACAAGAACTAGGAATGTGACAGTAAGTATAAAAATAAACAGAAAATTGGCAAATCAAATACAGGCCTTGTTTAAAAAAAAAAAAGTCTACAATATCGCACATTCATTATAACCAACCATAATAAGCAAATGAAAATTCAATCTTTTTATATATCCATTGACATGTGGAAGATGAAGGGTGTGGACACCAAAAGAGAATGGAAGAGAAGGAAGCGTGGAGTAGCCATTCCCCCAAGAGGGTGATTTCTCACTTCTTTCTTCTTTTCTCTTTTTGTCTCCAGTGAGCGCATGCACCCTATTGCAAAAAATCTAAAACCAAAACAAAACCAAAAAACCACATGCATTTCTCTCCTTTTTTTTGTTGGAGAGGTTTTTGCTATAGGGTGTGTGCGCTCACCAGAGAGAGAGACAGAGAGATAGAAAGCAAGAAATCACCCCCCATGGAGGATGGGTATGCCACAATCCCTTCTCCATTCTCCTCTCAGGATCTTGGGCATGCACACACACATGCGCCCAGCGTTGAGTCCAAGCCACCAGGTCCGGGACTCAAACTGTGGTCAACTACGTGGGAATCCAGCAACATAGCCATTACACTAACTGCTGGTCCTGCTTGCACTTCTTATAAGAGAAAAATTAATGAAACCAAATGCTGATTTAAGGGACAAAAAGAAGGGTCAATAAAACGAATCAACTTCTGGTGAGACTGGCAAAGATTTAAGAGAGAAAAAGAGAGTACACACAAATTGCCAGTATCAGGATTAAAATAAGTGCTATCACTTCAGATCTCACTGACATCTAAAGGAAAATAGAATATGACAAACTCTCTATACCTGTATTCAACAACTTGGGTGAAATGAACCAATTCTTCAAAACCACAAACCATCAGAATTACCAAAGGTGAAAGAGATAACCACAAGAGTCTTGTAACTACTAAAAGAATGAACTTGAATTGTTAAAAAAAAAAAAAAACTGAGGAAGATACCTATTCAGGTGGCTTCACTGGTAAATTCTACCAAACATTTAAAGACAACACCAATTCTGCCCAATCTCTTCCAGAAAGCAAACACTTCTCAACAAATTTGGGGATATGTTACCCTAATGATAAAAATAAAAGATATAACAAGGGGGACCAGCAGTTAGCGAAATGGCTATGTCGCTGGACTCCCATGTAGTCAACCGCGGTTTGCGTCCCGGACCCGGTTGCTTAAAATTCACGCCGGCATGCGTGCGTGTGTGCCCAAAATCCCAAGAGAAGAAGGGATTGCGCTGTGGCCATCCCTCCTGGGGGGTGATTTCTCGCTTTCTGTCTCTCTGTCTGTCTCTGTCTGGCAAGCGCGCGCACCCTATAGCAAAAAACTCTCAATAAATAAATAAATAAAAAGATAAAACAAAAAAACCCACAAAGTATTACAGTCTTCAACAAAAATGTTAGTAAACTGAGTCAAGCACTCTAATAAAGGAATAAAACACCACAACAGGGACCAGACAATGGCAAAGAGGTAACATAACCAGTCCCACCTAGGAGGGTCCTTGGTTTGACACCTGGGACCTTCCTCTGCACACTGGGCACACACAGGCTCATGATCAGAAATGGTTGATACTGGGGGTGGACTGTGGTGTGGGGACAGCATCCCTAGTTGGATGCTTATCTCTTTCAAAGAAGATGCATATAAACTTCAAAGAAAGTTATTTAGGGACCAGCAGATGGTGTAATGGTTATATCGCTGGACTCCCACATAGTTGATTATGGTTCGAGTCCCAGACCTGGTAGCTTAAAACTCATGTCGGACATCCAAAAGCCCAAAAGGAGAATAGAGGAAAACGAACTGTGGCGTGGCCATCCCCCCTGGGGGGTGATTTCTCCCCTTCTGTCCCTCTGTCTCTGTCTGTCTCTCTGGCAAGTGCACACACCCTATAACAAAAGTCTATCAAAAAAGAAGAAGGGAACCAGCAGTTAGCGTAATGGCTATGTCGCTAGACTCCCATGTAGTTGAACGCGGTTCGCGTCCTGGACCCGGCGACTTAAAACTCACGCCGGGTACGTGTGCGTGCATGCCCAAGATCCCGAGAGGAGAATGGAGGAGAAGGGATTGCGGCGTGACCATCCCCCATGGGGGGTGATTTCTCGCTTTCTGTCTCTATGTCTCTCTCTGTCTGTCTGGCGGGCGCACGTGCCCTATAGCGAAAATCTCTCCAAAAAATAAAAAAATAAAAAAGAAGAAGAATGTAATTTATCATAACACCATAGAAAAATTACATGTTTGTATCAATTTATGCAGAAAAAAAATCTAACATTACTCATCAGATAAATTATTAGCAAACTAGGAATAAAAGGCAATGTCTTTGGGTCCAGCAGGTGGCATGGTAGTTAAGGATGCTGGACTATCACATGGCTGATCATGGTTCAAGTCCAGGACCGGGTGGCTTGTTTCCTCACTTACCCTTTCTTGCTCGCTCTGTCCCTCTCTGGTCAAATTAAAATAAAGTTAAATAAAATAATTCTTTTAAAAAAATTAAGTAAGTCACAAAAGGAAAGCTAGTCTGTGATTTTACTTACATGGGTTATCTTTGAATTCAGAGAAGCAAACTAAACCAGTGTTTGCCAATAACTTGCAGGGGGGAAACAGGGAGCTGTTTAATGGGTTTCAATTTCCCAAGAGGAAAAAGTTCTAGAGATTATATGCACAACAATATAAATAAGCTTAACAGTACTAAGCTATGCACTAAACCTAACTAAAATGATATTTTTATGTTGCATATTTTACTCATTTAAAATATTTTAAAAATGTTCCTATATTCCCAAAACTTAAATAATACTTAGGTATAAATTTTCCAAAACATACATAGGACCTCTTCCTAAAAACTAGAGAACACTTATGAAATGGCCAGCCCTGTAGCCTAGGAAGCCAAATCCCACATGGTCAATCGAGGTTTGAATCCAGGCCCCTGTGGCTTGAAAAACACGCCAGGCACTTGTCTGTGTTTATAATCTCCCTAAGACGGAGAAGTAGAGAAGTGACTGAGGTGTGACAGACCCCATTAGGGGGTGCTTTTTGGGCTCTCTCAGAATAGCACATGCAACCACTGGCAATTTAAAAACGCTTATTTAAAAATTCAAAGATAACTAAATAAAGAGAGACATAATATACACACTGATTAGAAGATTCAACTTAGTAAAGACATCAGCTATCCTGAAAGTTTTATAAAAATGTAAGGCAATTTCAATCAAAATCCCAGCATAATTTTTATGTAGACATAGACTTGCTTTTACTGAAATAAATA
>NW_006159659.1:5236763-5276199 GCF_000334495.1 Tupaia belangeri chinensis | reverse complement strand
GTGACCATCCCCCATGGGGGGTGATTTCTCGCTTTCTGTCTCTATGTCTCTCTCTGTCTGTCTGGCGGGCGCACGTGCCCTATAGCGAAAATCTCTCCAAAAAATAAAAAAATAAAAAAGAAGAAGAATGTAATTTATCATAACACCATAGAAAAATTACATGTTTGTATCAATTTATGCAGAAAAAAAATCTAACATTACTCATCAGATAAATTATTAGCAAACTAGGAATAAAAGGCAATGTCTTTGGGTCCAGCAGGTGGCATGGTAGTTAAGGATGCTGGACTATCACATGGCTGATCATGGTTCAAGTCCAGGACCGGGTGGCTTGTTTCCTCACTTACCCTTTCTTGCTCGCTCTGTCCCTCTCTGGTCAAATTAAAATAAAGTTAAATAAAATAATTCTTTTAAAAAAATTAAGTAAGTCACAAAAGGAAAGCTAGTCTGTGATTTTACTTACATGGGTTATCTTTGAATTCAGAGAAGCAAACTAAACCAGTGTTTGCCAATAACTTGCAGGGGGGAAACAGGGAGCTGTTTAATGGGTTTCAATTTCCCAAGAGGAAAAAGTTCTAGAGATTATATGCACAACAATATAAATAAGCTTAACAGTACTAAGCTATGCACTAAACCTAACTAAAATGATATTTTTATGTTGCATATTTTACTCATTTAAAATATTTTAAAAATGTTCCTATATTCCCAAAACTTAAATAATACTTAGGTATAAATTTTCCAAAACATACATAGGACCTCTTCCTAAAAACTAGAGAACACTTATGAAATGGCCAGCCCTGTAGCCTAGGAAGCCAAATCCCACATGGTCAATCGAGGTTTGAATCCAGGCCCCTGTGGCTTGAAAAACACGCCAGGCACTTGTCTGTGTTTATAATCTCCCTAAGACGGAGAAGTAGAGAAGTGACTGAGGTGTGACAGACCCCATTAGGGGGTGCTTTTTGGGCTCTCTCTGAAAAGCACATGCAACCACTGGCAATTTAAAAACGCTTATTTAAAAATTCAAAGATAACTAAATAAAGAGAGACATAATATACACACTGATTAGAAGATTCAACTTAGTAAAGACATCAGCTATCCTGAAAGTTTTATAAAAATGTAAGGCAATTTCAATCAAAATCCCAGCATAATTTTTATGTAGACATAGACTTGCTTTTACTGAAATAAATATATATATATATAAATAAATAAATAAAACTAGAATAGTCATAGGAACTTTGAAAAAGAATAAAGTTGGAGGAATAATACTACCTAGTAGGAGATTATATAAAGTAACAATAACCAAGAAAGTGTAGCATTGGCAAAGAGATTAACAAACAAATCAGTGGAACAGAATTAAGTCCCATGTAAATGCGGTCAATTGATTTGTGACAAAAGTATAAAGATAACTCAAGGGAGAAAGAATCTTTTCTACATGGGGTAGTGGAATAACTGGATACCTATATACAAAAATTAAAAAATAAACCTTGGCTTATGACTCACACATTACATAAAAATTTATTCAAAATGTACTGTAGGTCTAAAATTATAACCTAAAACTATAAAACTTTAGGAGAAAAACCTTCATAACCTGAATTTAGGCCAAGAGTATTTAGACAGGACAGTAAAAAGATTATTAATTAATTCCGCCCCCACCACCCAGTGGAATTAAATAAATTGGACTTAATTAAAATTGAAAACTTTGGTTATAATTAAGACAATGCTGAGAAAATGGAAAAGATGAGTTACTGACTAGGAGAAAATGCAATTTGCAAAGTACATATTTGACAAAGGACTTGTATCCAGAGTATACAAAGAACTCTCAAAACCCAACAGTAAGAAAACAGCCCAATTAAATAGCAAAAGACTTAGACATGTCAAAGAGGATATAGGGAAGATCATTAGATACATGAAAAGATGCTCATCATTAGTCACTAGAGAAAAGCAAATAAAACTAGGAGATACCACTATATGCCTCTCAGAAAAACGGTAATACTCAAGTGCTGCTGAGAACATAGACCCGCTAGCTGATCATTCATAACAAGTGGTGAGAATACAAAAATGGCACAGCTGCTTTGGAGATCAATTTGGGTGTTTCTTATAAAATTAAGTTTACTACATGACTCATAAGATCAGAAGTTGCTGAGTTAGGGATGGACTGGGCAGGAGAAGAATATGACTAGAAAAGAGTATCATTAGGAAGATTTTTGGTTTTGGTGTTTGTTTTTTAATTTGTCATAGGGTGCATGCATTTGCCAGAGAGAGATGGAGACAGAGAAAGGAAGAGGAAAAGTGAAAAATCACCACTCCGGGGGCTGGCCACACCACAATCCCTTCAATATTCTCCTCTCAGGATTTTGGGCACGCATGCACACAAGCCCACGGTGCAAGATGTCAGGTCCAGGACTCGAACCCCAATCAGTCATGTGGGAGTACAGCTCTGCAACCACCATGTTATCTGCTGGCCCCAAGATAAATGTTTTTAAAATAGGCTTTTTATAAGTTGCTTTTTTTTTTTTTTTGGAGATGTGGCCATGGAGTGTTAAAGTGTGGTGATAATCTTATTTCCCAAAAATAAATAAATATATATATATATATATATATATATATAAATAAATAAATAAAACTAGAATAGTCATAGGAACTTTGAAAAAGAATAAAGTTGGAGGAATAATACTACCTAGTAGGAGATTATATAAAGTAACAATAACCAAGAAAGTGTAGCATTGGCAAAGAGATTAACAAACAAATCAGTGGAACAGAATTAAGTCCCACGTAAATGCGGTCAATTGATTTGTGACAAAAGTATAAAGATAACTCAAGGGAGAAAGAATCTTTTCTACATGGGGTAGTGGAATAACTGGATACCTATATACAAAAATTAAAAAATAAACCTTGGCTTATGACTCACACATTACATAAAAATTTATTCAAAATGTACTGTAGGTCTAAAATTATAACCTAAAACTATAAAACTTTAGGAGAAAAACCTTCATAACCTGAATTTAGGCCAAGAGTATTTAGACAGGACAGTAAAAAGATTATTAATTAATTCCGCCCCCACCACCCAGTGGAATTAAATAAATTGGACTTAATTAAAATTGAAAACTTTGGTTATAATTAAGACAATGCTGAGAAAATGGAAAAGATGAGTTACTGACTAGGAGAAAATGCAATTTGCAAAGTACATATTTGACAAAGGACTTGTATCCAGAGTATACAAAGAACTCTCAAAACCCAACAGTAAGAAAACAGCCCAATTAAATAGCAAAAGACTTAGACATGTCAAAGAGGATATAGGGAAGATCATTAGATACATGAAAAGATGCTCATCATTAGTCACTAGAGAAAAGCAAATAAAACTAGGAGATACCACTATATGCCTCTCAGAAAAACGGTAATACTCAAGTGCTGCTGAGAACATAGACCCGCTAGCTGATCATTCATAACAAGTGGTGAGAATACAAAAATGGCACAGCTGCTTTGGAGATCAATTTGGGTGTTTCTTATAAAATTAAGTTTACTACATGACTCATAAGATCAGAAGTTGCTGAGTTAGGGATGGACTGGGCAGGAGAAGAATATGACTAGAAAAGAGTATCATTAGGAAGATTTTTGGTTTTGGTGTTTGTTTTTTAATTTGTCATAGGGTGCATGCATTTGCCAGAGAGAGATGGAGACAGAGAAAGGAAGAGGAAAAGTGAAAAATCACCACTCCGGGGGCTGGCCACACCACAATCCCTTCAATATTCTCCTCTCAGGATTTTGGGCACGCATGCACACAAGCCCACGGTGCAAGATGTCAGGTCCAGGACTCGAACCCCAATCAGTCATGTGGGAGTACAGCTCTGCAACCACCATGTTATCTGCTGGCCCCAAGATAAATGTTTTTAAAATAGGCTTTTTATAAGTTGCTTTTTTTTTTTTTTTGGAGATGTGGCCATGGAGTGTTAAAGTGTGGTGATAATCTTATTTCCCAAACCTGAGTAGTTAACTACACTTCTGCCTAGTCTTCATTCATGGGTTCACACTTATTCCTAATTGCCAGTCTGAACATAGAAACAGAATAAAAATCATGTAAAGTGCTCTGCCTGGAATAGCAGCTAAGGAACTGTACTCTCATATGAACAACCTCAATTCAAGCCCCAGACCAGGTGTGGCTTGAAAACCATACCATGGGCATTTGAGCTATGAGCAAATGCCCACGGCTCAGGGGCTAAGACAACCAAAGAGTTCTGCTCAGACTTCACCCTCTAGACCTCAAGATCCATGAGACTGGGGGAAAAAGGGGAACTGCAGCAAGATTATAGATCACCTCCTCCTGCACGCCTCTGAACACTCAGATTTAACTTCAAGAAATTAGAAAGAGGGACCAGCAGTTAGCGTAATGGCTGTGTCGCTGGACTCCCATGTAGTCGACCGCGGTTAGAGTCCTGGACCTGGTGGCTTAAACTCATGCCGGGCAAGTGTGCCTGTGTGCCCAAGATCCTGAGAGGAGAGTGGAGAAAGGATTGCGGCATGGCCATCCCCTTTGGGGGGTGATTTCTCTTCTTCTGTCTCTCTCTGTCTTTCTGGCAAGCGCACACGCCCTATAGCAAAAACCTCTCAAAAAAAAAAAAAAGAAAGAAAGAAATTAGAAAAAAAGTATAGTTCATCAGATGACTGGAAACCACCGCAGAGGCACAAGAAATATGAGAAAGCAAAAAAATATCTCTCCCCTAGGGGAAAATAACAACTCATGCATAGACAGTACAATGGAACTCGTAAAAATGTCAGATAAAGAATTTAGAACAATTGTAGCAACAAAGCTAACAGAGACTCAAGAGAAGATAGACAATGAACTCCAGAAGATGCAGGAGAAAAGAGTTGGTGAGTTCCAGGAGATGCAGAAGTTCTTACAAGAGTTGAAAGAGGAAATAAACACCACAAAGGAAAATCAAACAGAACGGTTAGAGGTGAAGGCTGTAATACAGGAAATCAAAACCTCCCTTGAAAGTACTAAAAGCAGATTAGATAATGTAGAAGACCAAATCTCAAATATAGAAGACAGAACCTCTGTCCTAGAAAAATTCATAAAAAAAAATCCTGAGAAAGCAACCCAATGAAATGAAAATAATATACGAGAAATATTAGATACCATTAAACATCCAAACGTCTGGATAATCAGTATCCCAGAAGGTGAAGAAACTAATAATGGCATTGATCATCTATTCCATGAAATCCTGGAAGAAAACTTTCCAAACCTAGAGAGGCATTCAAATATCCAGACCCAAGAAATACAATGAACCTCACCTAGAATCAACACAAGGAGATCTTCTCCAAGGCACATCATAGCCAGATTGACCAAAACCACAAAGACAAGATTCTAAAATTGGCAAGAGAAAAACATCAAGTTACTTACAAAGGATATCCCATCAGGCTACCAGAGGACCTCTCATTGGAAACAATGCAAGCAAGGAAAGGATGGGAAAATATATTCAAAGTGTTAAGGGAAAAACAATTTCAACCAAGAATCCTATACCCACCAAAGAGTACCCTTCATCTGAGAAGAAAAAAAACAAAACCTGGAAGAATTTACCAACACCAGCCCAGTTCTCCAAGAAGTTAAGAGTCAATAAAACCACCAAGAAAACAGCCAACTTAATGGTAGGGACAAATCCAGAATTAAATGTTAACTTCCAGAATTTAAATGGAAAGAACAAACCACAACATAAGACAAATTAATTACACAAGACTGAACTGGTGAAATAGAATTTATGACTTTTGACTAAAACATGACTGATTTTCTCCTATGCTTTGTTTTCCAGATTTAAGGTTTTTTGGTCTTCTCTTAAGCTGTTGACAGGTTCATCTACCAACTATTTGAACAGAATCCTAACCTTTTTCCTGGCTTTCAGTCTTAAGCAAATTTCTCTTAACATTTTGTGATTTTAATTTCTTAAAGCTAAAACTGCTTTTCTTGAAATTAAAAAATACATTTAAAAAAAAACCCTATTTAATGACCACAGTAAGCTATATAGCCTCAGCTGGGTGCTACCTTATAGTATGTTCATTCTACTCACTAATGTTTATGCCTAAAGTCAGATATGTGTTCACAAATAAGTACATAACAGCTGAACTTGCTACTGAAAGTATTTAACTAAGATCTTTTGTACATCAATAAGATGTGTGTGTGTGTTGTGAAGAAAAGAGGCATGTAAAAATAACTGTAGATACCAGAGACTGTGTGAGAAAAAGGTGGAAAATGGCAAAGGGTGAAAAGTAGGAAATCGGGGGCGGGGGAATGCAAAATATATAAGAAACAAGAAAGGAAATATTTGTTGATGATAACATGTATAGTAATATTATTGATTAAACCATTATACAGTGTATTCTGGAGAAGAAATTTCATTTTGTATGCTGTGATAATGTATAGTGAATGAATATAAAATAAATAAATTAAATTAAATGTTAAAAATAAAAAAGAAAATCACACTGGGTACATGTGTGTACATGCTTAAAATCCTGGGAGGAATTGCAGTATGGCCACCCCCCCACATCCCACCCCAACCCGTCTCTCTCCAGGAGCACATGAGCCTATGGCAAAAACTTTAAAAAAAAAAACAAAAAAAAACTTCTACCTAAAACCCAGATGATGAGAGAGATTTATTTATCGATTATTTCTTCTTGGATCAGCCATAAAAGTGCGAGTGGGTACTACTGAAAACAAAGGCCTCTGCTTTTTTTTTTTTTTTTAGAGGTTTTCGCTATAGGGTGCGTGCACTCTCCAGACAGACAGAGAGAGGCATAGAGACAGAAAGCGAGAAATCACCCCCCATGGGGGATGGTCACGCCGCAATCCCTTCTCCTCCATTCTCCTCTCGGGATCTCGGGCACGCACACACACGCAGCCGGCGTGAGTTCTAAGCCACCGGGTCCGGGACACGAACCGCGGTCGAGTACGTGGGAATCCAGCGACATAGCCATTACGCTAACTGCTGGTTCCCAAAGGCCTCTGCTTTTATATGACAACTGCTTGGGATAATAGTTTGTGGTTGCTGGTAGTTTAATGTAATTCTAATAAAAAGGACCAATTATTTTAATTTGAAGAGTTACAGAACTCGTTTGCAGATTATGAAAGTGAAAGAGCAACTTCCCAACTTGGCATTACTGCGGAATCTAAACTAAACGTTGCCGCTCAGGCACCTGTAAAGAGTGTTAGAGTTTGAGGACGCAAAGCAGAAGCTGTCCATGCACACTTCTCTTGGGGTGGCTGTGCCTGCCTGCTGTTTCCTCCTTTCACGCATGGAACAAAGCTTGAAAGATTGAATTAAGACTGAATCCCCTACAGGGTGGTGGTCAAGGGTACAGTAAAGGACTGACGACAAAGGACGTTAAGGGGGCATTAACTTAAAGTTTCCAGCTTTCTCATGATACGGCCATGAGTATCAGTAAGAATGATCCCAATAATTCTGAAATACAAACATGAACTCATTAAATCCATGAACTCATAACTGCACACACAAAAACTCACTGGTGATTCTTACAGGATGCCAAGGCATCTGCATTGATAATAAATAAGTAATGGGAGTGAGGGTGTGCCATTTTCCCTCTCTCTTATATAAACTATACCTCAAGGTTTTCAAACAACTGTGAGGGCTCTTTTTTTTTTTTTTTAAAGAATTATTTGTGGACCAGCAGATAGCATAATGGTTAACATCAGTGGATTCCCACATGCCCAACTATGGTTCCAGTCCCAGGCCTGGTGGTTTCCAACTCATGCTGGGCACATGTGCATGCATGCCCAAAATCCTGAGAGGAGAATGGAGAAGGGACTGTGGCATGGCCATCCCCCTGGAGGTGATCTCTCACTTTCTGTCTTTGTCTCTCCAGCAAGCGCATGCATCCTATAGCAAAAATCTCTCTTAAAAAAAAGGAATTTTATTTGTTATTATCATTATTATTTTAATTTGACCAGAGAGAGGCAGAGGGAAAGTGAAAAAGCAAGCCACCAGGTCTGGGACTCAAACCACATCAGACATGTGGGAGTGCAGCACCCCACCCCCTACTCTATCTGCCAGTCCCTGTTCCTCTTTACATATATATTCCAACTATTGAATGAGGAAATGGTAGAACCAACTCCACAGTAATGAATCTGCGTCATAATAAATGGCATTTCACATCACAAAGCAGAAACTGTGTGCCTCCTGGTGGAAGGATATATAACCACAAATTACTTTGTCTTGTTCAAACCAACAAAATGTGAACTTGAGTCTAATCCAAGGCCCACAGGCTCAGAAGAACATGTTAAATGACTGCAGGTGGATAGAGCTCAGCAAAATAATACAGAACATTTTCTACAAAATAAGCCAACTTTAATAAATAGAATAAGAGAGAGACAGAAAGAAGAAATAAGTGAGAGAATCAACTGATGAAAGGACTTGAAACATAATAACCAAAAATATCTTGTTTAGATCTCCATTCATATCATTTTCTTTAAGGTTTTATGTCATAGGGCCCGTTGTGCTCGCCAGAGAGAGATGAGGAGATACACCGAGAAGGAAAGGAAGAGATCACCCTTCAGGGAGGATGGCCATGCCGCAATTCCTTTTTCTACATTCTCTTCTTGGAATTTTTGGCACACATACACACAAGCACTCAGTATGATTTTCAAGTCACAGGTTCTCAGACTCAAACTGCAATCGGTTAAGTGGGAGATTCAGCATCTTAAGCACCATGCCACCTGGTGGCCCCGCGCAAGTCAAATCTTTTTTTTTCCCCCCTTTAAAGAGGTTTTTGCCTTAGGGAGCATGAATTTGCAAGAGAGAGAGAGACAGTAACAGTGAGTGAGAAAGTGAGAAATCATCCCCCTGAGCAGGAGAGTGGGGGATGGCCATGCCACAATCTCCCAGGATCTTGGGCATACATGCACTGAATCTGGCATGATTTTCAAGCCACCAAGTCCAGGACTCTAACCACCATCCTGTGGGAGTCCAGCAATGTAACTGCCATGCCATCTACTGACCCCTATATCAAATCTTTTTTTTTTAAAGAGATTTTTTTGCTATAGAGTGCACTTGTCAGAGACAGAAAGAGGTAAATCACACCACAAGGAATGGCCATGCCTAAATACCTTCTCCTCCAGTCTTCTCTTAAGATTTTTGGGCACACTCGCACATGCACCTGGTTTGAGTTTTAAGTTACCAGGTCCAGGACTTGAACCACGGTTGACTACATGGGAGTCTAGCAATGTAACCATTACACCATCTGCTGGTCCCTATGTCAGATCTTTTTTAAAAAAGAAATAATTGAGAACATATGAATACTGACTAGATTTGATGTTCGAGAGTTAGAGCTATTATTCATTTCATAAGTAAATTTTTTTTAAAGACTGCTGTGGATTGAATGTGTTCTTCCCAAAATTCATATGATATGTTAACTTCCAGTACCACAGAGTATGACCTTATTTGGATCAGAGAGTTCACAGAGGTAATCAAGGTAAAATGAGGCCATTAGAGTGAGCCCTAATCTAATATAATGAGTGTCCTTATATGTCCTGACCTGCAGGACAGTCGAACAGGTTTTCTGAGGGAGAGAGTGAGAGATGGGGAAAAACGGCACAATGTTACAACACTGGGACAACACAGTGTTACAAGGCGCAACGTTACAACACTGGGACGACACAGTGTTACAACTCTTCAGGGTCTTCCATTTATTATGGGTCAGGGATCATTTATATACACGTTGATGGGCGGTAATGGGTTGTTCTATAGGTAAATGAAGGACTGTAAAAGGTGGGTTATGATTGGTTGCTTTTGTGGACCAAGGAGTTACCAGATATGCAAATCTGAGGGATTCTGAGCTCACCAATCAGTGAGCGATATGGGAAGTGGCCAATCAGAGTATTTTTTTTTTTTTTTTGAGAGGTTTTTGCTATAGGGCGTGTGCGCTCGCCAGACAGAGAAAGACAGAGAGACAGAAAGCAGGAAATCACCCCCCAGGGGGGATGGCCATGCCGCAATCCCTTCTCCTCCACTCTCCTCTCGGGATCTTGGGCACGCACGCACACGCGCCCGGCGTAAGTTTAAGCCACCGGGTCCGGGACTTGAACCACGGTCGACTACGTGGGAGTCCAGCGACATAGCCATTACGCTAACTGCTGGTCCCAATCAGAGTATGTTTTTGAAGGTGAGGTTTTGAAGGGGAGCCAATTGTGGCCTTTGGCGTTGTGTAACTGTTTGCTCTCTGAGAAACCGAAACCTAAGGGCTTCCTAAGATGGCAATAGTAAGAGACTCATGAAAATGGCCTCGGCAGGCTCGCTGCTGCGCAGCCTCCCACAGTTATAAAAATAGGTATTTGAAGACAGACACACCACACACAGTGAGTATACTATGTGAAAATTGAAGTTGCTGCCATAAGCCAAGGAACCACTCAAAGATATAAGGGAGGCTTCAAATAAATACTTCCCTCATGTCCTCGAAAAGAAAGAAACCGGGACCAGCAGTTAGCGTAATGACTATGTCGCTGGACTCCCATGTAGTTGACCACGGTTCGAATCCTAGACCCAGTGGCTTAAACTCATAGCCCCTGCCTATGGCTTATACAATGGGTCTCTCTGGAGGGATTTTATGCTGTTTTGTTACAGTCCTCCAGACTAGAACAAGGCATCAATGCTTCCTGCTTTCTTCCTATTTCTTCTAAATAAGGGTCCTTTTTGTTTCCTTTCTCTTCTAGAGCCTAGTTTAGTGACATTACTATTTCTACTTCTTGGTAGAGCAGGTGAGGATAATGCATGTATTCAGTCTCTCTTACCATTCCAGGACCCCTATGGAAAGGAAACAACATATTTCACTGAGATGTTCCCAATAAATGTACTTTCTGGCAAAAAAAGAAGAGGAAGAACAAGGGAAAAAGAGGAAAAAGAGGAGGAAGAGGGAGAGGAGGAGAAAGAGGGCAAGAAAGAGAGAGACGGAGAGAGGAAGGGGGGAGGGACAGTGGGTCATCTCAGCCATTGCTAATGTCAAAATTCCATCATGTGGGACCTTAAGATGCAGATGACTGACTGTAGCTCAAACTGTTTTCCCAACTGTCAGTTCTATGGGAACATCATTCTACCTTCCTCATCTGACCCTAAAATGAGAACCCAACCTGCTATGTTTACTCTATGATCACTTATTTAGATAATTCATGCATCTTATAATTCACTTCCTTGAAGGTAGCCCTTTTAAATTTTGTGAATATTTGTTAGGAATTTTTATTCTTCTGATGGGAGATCAGTAGTCAAATAGTATTGAGTAGTAAAATCTCTCTGAAGAATAATTTTATTTATCATCATTATTATTTTTTAAATTTGCCACAGGGCACACACGCTCACCAGAGAGAGAAAGCAAGCTGCCAGGTTCAGGACTCAACCATGATCAGCCATGTGTGAGTCCAGTGCCTTACTCACCATGCCACCTGCTGGCCCCAAAAGTCCTTTCTTAAGACCTCGGCAGTGGGGGTTTTGTGAGAAAATTCATACCAAACAAAAGAAGGCAGATAAATAAGTAGAAGAGGCTACAGGAAGTGTACCACAGCAAAGTAAAAAACATGGCAATTTAATATACTTTACAAAAAAACTAATAGAATTATTAACAAATGTGCACAACAAAATGTAATATTTGTGTAACATAATGTTGAAGAAGATGAATATATGTATATCCTTGATTTATTATACATTGCCTGCATGCCTTAAAAAAATAATATGGTCAGACAAGCAGATGGTATCAAGGTTAAGGCACTGGATCCCACATGGTCGACTTCACAGTTCAAGTTCTGGACCAGATGCCCTTAAAAACAATCTGAGCACTGTGTGCCCCAAATCCTGAAAGGATAATAGAGGAGAAGAGATTATGGCATGGTCATTCCTCCCTGAGGAGTGAATTCTCACTTTTGTCTGGAATCATAAAAGGCCTCATATCACCAAAGCAATAGTGTGCAAAAAGAATAAAATAAGAAGCACCTTACGGCCAGGAGGTGACATGGTGGTTAGAGGCACTCCACTCCCACATGGTTGAGCACAGATCAAGTCCCAGATATGCTCGCTTGCTTTCTAGCTTTCTTGCTTTCTCTCTCTCTCTGGTCAAAGTTAAATAAAATGATTCTTTAAAAAAAAAAAAGAAGAAGAAGAAGCATCTCACTCTCTGACCCCAAAATATATTACAAATCTGTAATAATGAAAGCAGCAACGTATTGGAAAAAAAAAAACTGGAATGTAGACCAATAGAATAGAATAGAGAATCCAGAAGTAAGCCCCAAAACATAGTAAACTAAATTTTTACAAAGGGCACAAGTTAATCCACTAAGGAAAAGAAAATCTCTCCAGCAACTGGTGCTGGAGAAACTGGATATTAACCCACTGAAAAATGAAACTGGACCCCTATATCTCTCACCATTAACAAAAATCAATTCAAAACGGGTCAAAGATCTAAACATAAAACCTCAAACTTTAAATTACTGGTGGATAACACAGGGGAAATTCTTGGAGACATTGGAGTAAGCAAAGACAAGATCCCCAAAGCACAGGCAATAATCCCAAAAATAGGCAAGTGGAGCTATATCAAGCTAAAAAGCTTCTGCATAGCAAAAGAAACAATAATTAGAGTGAAGAGACAATCCTCCTAATGGGAGAATATATTTGCAAACTATGCCTCAGATAAGAGACCAATAACCAGAATATACAGGGAATTCAAGCAATTCACTTGAAAAAAAAAAATCAATCCCATTAAAAGATGGGCCACTGTGGAGAACAATATGGAGGTTCCTCAAAGACCTTCAAATAGAACTACCATATGATCCAGCAATTTCACTCCTGGGCATCTACCCAAAAGACAGGAGAACACTCAGTCAGAAAAGCACTTGCACATCTATATTCATTGCAGCCTTATTCATGATTGCTAAGACATGGAAACAACCCAAATGTCCACAAACAGATGAATGGACTGAAAAATTGTGGCACATATAGTCCATGGAATACTATTCAGCCATAAAAAACGAGGACCTGGAATTTGATAGAAAGTGGACGAATATGGAAGATTTGTTGCTGAGTGAAGCAGTCAGGCTATTAGAGAGACATTGCATGTCTCCACTTAACACATACCGACTGCACACTGTGGTAGAGACTGCAAGACTAGAGAGCATAAAAGTATTAAAAATTGTAATGGACACTAGAGACAAAGTGGAAAGAGACTGTGAGAGGGGAAGAGTGTAGGAAATGTGGGGGGGGATGGAGAGGTAAGACACTTGTGGGACACAGATAAGGTTTATTATCTGTTGACGAGGATGTGTACAGTGGTCTCAACTAGGCTGGACTGAGGTGTATATCATGTTGGGTAAAGTCTCTTCACAATCTAAATGATGTATAGTGATTTAATGTATGAATAATAAAAATACATAAATAAATATAATAATTTTTAAAAAGTAAAAAAAAAAAAAAAAGATGGGTAAACAAGATGAACAGACAACTCTCCAAGGAAGACAAATGAACAGCCAAAAAGCATATGGAAAAAAATGCTCAGCATTTCTTATTGTAAGGGAGTTGCAAATCAAAACCACAATGAGATACCACCTATCCCCAGTCAGAATGGCTAAGATTAAAAAATAAAGAATTGTAAGTGCAGGCAAGGCTGTGGTAAAAAGGGAACTCTCCTACACTGTTGGTGGGAATGTAAATTAGTACAGCCACTGTGGAGAACTATATGGAGGTTCTTCAAAGATCTAAAAATACTACCATACAATCCAGCAGTTCGAATCCTGGGCATCTACCCAAAAGACAGGAATATACTCAGTTGGAAAAACGATTGCATATCCACATTTATTGCAGCATTATTCACAATTGCTAAGACATAGAATCAACCCAAATGTCCAAGAACAGATAAATGGATTGAAAAATATGTGACGCATATCCACTATAGAATACTACTCATCCATTAAAACAAAACAAACAAAACAAAACAATGAAATCCTGGCATTTGACAGAAAGTGGGTAAATATGTTAAGGTTTAATCCTAAACAAAGCAAGCCAGACTATGAAAGAGAGGCATTATATGTCCCCTCTTAATATATACCAAATGTCTGCATGTTACGGCAGAAACTGAAAAACTGGAAGGTACAAGAGCGTAGAGACCAACTATGGATACTAGAAAGTGGGAGAAAGGTGGGCAATGGGGACATGAGGTAGGAATTCTAGAGGGGAGAAAACATTTTTTTTTAATGATATTGTACCGAGGATCCAGCAGTTGGTGTAATGGCTATGTTGCTGGACTCCCATGTAGTTGACCATGGTTCAAGTCCTGGACCCGGTGACTTAGACTCACGCCAGGCGTGTGTGCATGAGTACCCAAGATCCCGAGAGAAGAATGGAGGAGAAGGGATTGTGGTGTGGCCATCTCCCCTGGGGAGTGATTTCTCGCTTTCTATCTCTCTGTCTCTGTCTTCCTAGTGAACGCACATGCCCTATAGCAAAAACCTCTCAAAAAAAAAAAAAAAGATTAAAAGATTATTTTATTAACTTTATTTATTTACTTATTTTAATTTGACCTGAGATAGAGAAAGAGAGAGAGAGAAAGTGAGAAAGGAAGCCACCAGGTCCAAGACTAAAACCACAGTCAACTACATGGGAGTCCAGCGCCCTTAACCACCACACCATCTGCTGGCCCCGGAGCAAAACATTTAAAAAACACAAAAATGGAAATTATTTGTTGATCATAATGTGTTTGGTAATATCTTTGACTGGACTAGTATATAATGTATTCATGCTGTAAAAATTCATTTTGTAGGGTATAAACATATATTGTAATTAAATATAAAAACTAAATACAATTAAATTTTTTAAGAGAGTTTTGCTATAGGGCACATGCACTTGCTGGAGAGACAGAAAAAGAAAGAGAGAAATCATCCCTCAGGGTGGATTACCATGCCACAATCCCTTCTCCTCCATTCCTCTGTCAGGATCTTGGGCACTCACGCCTGACATAAGTTTTAAGCTGCCAGGAAACTGTGGTCCACTATGTGGGAGTCCAGTGACGTCATCATTATGCAATCTGCTGGTCCCAATTAAATATTTTAAAGCAATTTCTAAAAAAATGGACCACAACCATTTCATTTACATGTAGAAAGGCATTTCAGAATATGATGCCCATTTGGGCCAACAAGTGGCACACAATTTAAGGCAGCTGACTCACACATGGCTAACGTTATGGTTCAAGTCCTGGATTCAGCGGCATGAAAAACACACCAGAATGGAGGGGAAGAGATTGCAATATGGCCATCCCTACTGGGGGGAGGTTTCTCAGTTTCTCTATCTCTTGCTTGACTCTCTCTGGTATACATACATGCCCTATATTAAGCTTACAATAAGAAGAAAAAAGAAGAAGAAAAGGAGACCACCTTGAGAAACTGAGTAAGGCAAAAGAAAAGGATCACCAAAGGAATAAGTATTCTGCTAAGGCTTTATCATCACTCCTGACCCCAACATGGTTCACCCATGAAGGGGTTCTTTCAAATCCTTATTACAGGCATCCACCTCCCTCCAGGTACCTGAGGATCCCTATCTGCCGGCCATCAGGAGTGTTTCTGTAGAAGAGTACTTCCAGCTCTGATCATACCAAATCTTCAAGAATCTCAGGCAAGGAGATGAGGGTAGATGAAGCAATTTTCTCCTATTATCCTCCTACATTCCACACTGGGGGGTGGGGATGGAGGTGGGGCAAACTGACCATAAACACTTTGATGAAACATTTAGCCAACCCACTGCTTGTAGGCACTTAATTATCACCCAAATTAAAGTATAAGAAACCATTTAACCCAAACTGGACATACAACAGGCAAGATATACTACCCTGAGAACTTGAGAGGGACCCCTTCCATCCATCGGTTGGTATATGGTAGTATAAAGATAACACAACCAGTATTTAAATGTCAGCTGGCCTCACAGCCTTGCCGTTAAGGGAGCTGGATCCAACAGAGCTGACTGCAGTTCGAATCCTACCCCTGGTGGCTTGAAATACACTGGGCACACATGCCCAGAATCCCAACAGGATGGGGAAATGGAGGAGAGAGGACTGCAGTATAACCCTGCCACATTAGAGGTTGCTTTCTGTCTCTCTCCCCCTCTCTCTGGCCACTGCATGGACTCTGGCAAATAAACAAACTTAAGTGTAAAGATGTAACATGATACAAAGGTAACAGCCCAGTTACAAGTCTTACAAAACACATCCCTGTTACCTCATAATGAGTGTTTCTACCATTGTCAGCTTTTGTATCTCTCCAGCTTACATGACAACTGGCAGAATGGAGAGGAGGAGAGTGTTTCGCTTCTGGATGAGAGCTGTGAGCTCTCTGTTCTATATCCATGCTCTGGTTTTATGAATCTAGGGCTAGCAAAACTGCACATACTGATGTTCCCTGTTACTTTCTGCTAGTAGACTGCACTAAGGGAGACAAAGGCAGCAGTGTGGGAACCTGATCTTGCCCTTTGTCAACAGTCGCTATCAGCATCACTACATAAGCAGTTAGTTGCTTGAGGCACTCCCAGAACAAGATCCATGACCTCACTCCCCTACCCCTTCCCCAAGGGGCGCCATCCAGGTGCCAGAGCCAGGCCACTCAAGACTCTTCCTCCAAGTTTCTAGGATCTGATTAACCAGATCTCTTCCCTTATCCTTCCAGTCCTCAAGGCAGCAACTTACTGCTCCCTACCTCTGTATCTCCATTTTGCTCTTTCACCTTTAAATTCCTCCTGGTGCTTTTTGCTGTTGCTGTTTTGTGCTCCTTGGTCGGATCTTCCAGACAAGCACAAGAACTAAAGGTTGGCAGGAATTTGTGGTGGGAAACCAGCGCCTCAACCACCATGCTACCTGCTGGCCCCAGTCTAAAAGAATGTTAAGAACACCTTCGGAGATCACATAACTAGATTACACATGTAGAAAGTATAGCCATGTGATATAGTTCCAAGTCTGACCCCCAAAACTACCACTTGCCCAGTGGAAAAAAAATAATAAAATAAAAAACAAACCCTATAGTACAAAGATTTTTTTTAGGTAGTTCATGCTGCTTTTCAGGGCTATTTACATTGTTCACAAATAACTTCCTAAAGACATGGGCTTGCTTTTTTGTTATACTCTTAAATCTTATTCTATAATACCATCCCTTCTTTCCTTTTGCCACACCACTGCTTGCTCAACAAAACAGCATCATTTGTCCAGTGGAACGTCCCTTATTCTGGATTTTCCTACTAGTTTCTTTACTTAATATCGGGTTGTCAGGAAAGTCATGACAAATTTTTGCATAGAAAAACAGGAAAATACATCACAACTTTTCCAGCAACCCAATATAATCCTATTTTCTACATGTCTTTTTAAAAAAATAATTATGTATTTAATTTTACTATTGTTATTATTATTTTCTTTTATAATTTGCTATAGGGCACATGTGCTCACCAGAGACAGAGAGGGAAAGTGAAAAAGCGAGTGCCAGGTCCAGGACTTGAGCCAGTGAGCCATGTGGAAATCCAATGCTTTAACTGTCATGTCACATGCTGACCCTTATTTTCTATATTTCTTATAAATTCAAAGTCAGATTAAAACTGAATCCAGTCAGGTAGCTAGTGGCATAGTAGTAATGGCAGCTGGATTACACACGGCCAACAGTGTAGTTTGAATCCCGGATTAGGCAGCCTGAAAAGCATGCCAGGCACTTGTGTGTGCATTCCCCAAATCCTGAGAGTTGAAATGGAAGTAGAAGGAATTATGATATGGCCATCCCTCATGGCAGGTTCTCTCTCTCTCCCTCTCCGCCCTTCCCTCCCCCCCTCCCCCCGCTCAAGCCTGAAAACTATGCCAGGCACATGTGTGTGCATGCCTAAAATCCTGAGAGGAGAAATGAGAGGAGAAGGGATTGTGATATGGTCAACCCTCATGGCGGGTTCTTTCTCTCTCTCTGGAGAATGCACATATTCTCTAGCAAGTTAAAGAACAATCCCATTCAAACTTTTTTCAGACAAAATATTTCACTTGTGGTACTATGTATTTCCCACAGCATCAGATCAGGAGGTACGTATCTGGTGGTTCCACTTTCACTGATTCTAAGACTAATCAGTGGATTCAAAGCCTAATTCTCTGATTATAAAGGGAACCCAGAAGAGTAAGGGAAAAATGATCCAGTCTATAATAAGGCTTTGGCACAAGACAGCCAGCAAACCCAATATACAGTAATAACAGATGCACAAAGTTACCCTTTTTGAAAAAGAAATATGTGGTATTTACTCAAGTCTTCAGAAAAAGAGAAACATCTAACAGCTCATCCTATTGCTAATAAACCCTCAATAAAATTGTTTTTGTTGATCAATATGTCAAATGATCATTAAAAATTTATAAAGGAGTCAAGGTGAAGAGTTTCAAAGTCTATTTCAAGGATTCTTACAATTCAGTATGTGGTCTTGCTTATTTCTTTTCATTTGTATGCCCAAATTTACCTGTTTAAAAGTAAAATGTCACCAACTTGATCTTAATTCAAAGGATTATGGGGAATATAAAATAAAACATAAAAGTTAAAAAGTTAGCTATGGGCAAATAAAGATTTTTATTAGATTTTTACTAGAACATAGGGCAAATGCAGTAAACTAAAAGCTTAAGAAGCCACCCATAATCTCAATTTAAGAGTTCTTATGAATGAATTAAAAGTAAACTCTGGAGCCAGTAGGTGGCATGGAAGTTAAAGTGCAGGCTCCCACAAGGCTGAATGCATGGTGAGTTCCGGACCCAGTGGCTTGAAAATCATGCTGAGTGCATATGTGCATGCCCAAAATCCCAAGAGGAGACTAGAGCAAAAGGGAATGCGACATGACCATCCCCCAGAGGGTGATTTCTCATTATCTCTGTCAGTCTCTGGCAATCCAAACAAACAAAAAGGCAACTCTGCAGATATGCTAGTGCTCTTAATAATTCACTTACAGTTGGCTACTACCATGTGATTATTTCACTGAAAGCTACATTGTATTAAATGTAGTTATTAATCAGTAATCATATTAAATCATATTTAAAATCTTATTTAATATGGTCTACCCTAAAATAAGAGCAAATGAATAATAATCTTTTTAAAAATGTATTTTTTGAGCCAGAAAATAAAAAAGACAGCATCTACGACAGGATCTTTTTTTTTTTTTGAGAGGTTTTTGCTACAGGGTGCATGCGCTTGCCAGAAAGACAGAGACAGAGAGAGAGAGAAAGCGAGAAATCACCGCCACCCCCCCACCCCCCCCCCCCCCCCGTGCGCGCGCGCGACACCCCCCGGGGATGGTCATGCCACAGTCCCTTCTCCTCCATTCTCCTCTCAGGATCTTGGGCACGCATGCACACATGCCCAGCCTGAGGCTAAGCCACTGGGTCCAGGACTCGAACCGTGGTCAACTACATGGGAGTCCAGCAACATAGACATTTTGTCAACAGCTGGTCCCTACAACAGGATCTTGACACTACAATTTACCCTTAGCCTCAACCAGACCCAAAAAATAGGCATGTGTATGTGCAGTGTATTCGGGGAGGTCTCCAGTTCCAAACTTGGAATATTCCCATGTGAATTGTCCTGCACGACACTGCCGTTTGCTGCTACGCCACCATCCGGCCCATAACCTAGTTATCTTAATGCCATAACACTTGATTAGGAGACCCATCCCTGAAGCTACTGAATTCCCTAAACAACTTTTTTCTAAACCAGGAAAGGATATGGAGTTCAATCTCATGTTTCCATCTACAAAGTTTTTTTGTTTGTTTGTTTTTTATTTCTCCTGTGAGAGATAAACACAAAGGGCACCCATCCCTGACCTTATCCAGCCAGGAACACAAGTGCACTCAGCAGGTACAGGAAGACCTTGGGACACAAGCCGGGGGCCTTCCCATATGGCTTCAGTATCAGAGAGCATGACGTTACTATGGCGCCACCAAAGTTGTCCTTTACATGTTTAATACATTATATAACTTGACAAATAATCAGCATAAGCCAACAAACTAACTCCACCTCCTTCCTGCAAAGATTAAACTCAATAATATTGTTCTGAAGAAAACTGCTGTGTAAAATATTCTGAGCACACTTTGTTACCCAGCTAGGGACCCTGACCATCAGGCTTCAAACAAACTTTTTTTTTCTTAAATAATTATTTATTATCACTATTTTTCAATTTTGACCAGAAACAGAGAGAAAGAGAGAGCAAGCCGCCAAGTCCAGGACTCGAACCGCAGTTGGCCATGTGGAAGTCCAGTGCCCTTAACCACCATGCCACCTGCCAGCCCATCAAACCAACTTTTCTCAACTCTCACCACCAAATAACCTTTAACCACATTTTGCATGTGAGGGGTCTGGTTCAGTGACTCCCCACATGTCATTTTGGAAGACTAGTCTCAAACACACGAAGCTAGTTACTCTTGATTTTTATATTAGAAATACATAAAAGATAAGCAGTGTCTTTTTTTTTTTTTTTTTTTTTTAAGAACTTTGAGTCCAGGGCCAGCAGTGTGTGTTTAGGGCACTGGACTCCAACGTGGCTGACTGCAGTTAGAGTCTCAGACCAGGTGGCTTGAAAACCATGCTGGGAATGTGTGCATGACTGTCCAAAATCCCAAGAGAAGGCTGGAGGAAAAGGGATTGCAGAATGGCCATCCCTCTAGAAAATGATTTCTCATTTTCTTTCTCTCTGTCTCTCCCTAGCAAGCATACACCCTGTGGCAAAAATCTTTAAAAGAAAAAAAAAGGAAAAAAAAGAACTTTATGAGCCTGTCATCTGGAGGAATCAACAGACATTTTCTTAATTGCATGAATCTGGTCAAAATTACAGTACTACTGTCTGAAATTCTCACCAAGACATCATTATTATGCTTTGGAAACTGCTTACATAAACTATTCAACTGTGCTAAATTGTTTACACACGATCACTACAGTGCCACCACCTGAGTGAAATGAAGCAAAGTAATATTTTTATTATTTTATTTTAAATAATTTTATTGTTTATTTTTAATTATTTTATTTTATTTTAAAATACTACTTTCTATATACTGGGTATGTGTGCGTGCATGCCCAAAATCCTGAGAGGAGGGAACCAGCAGTTAGCGTAATGGCTATGTCGCTGGATTCCCACGTAGTCGACCGCGGTTCGCGTCCCGGACCCGGTGGCTTAAAACACGCCGGGCGCGTGTGCATGTGTGCCCAAGATCCCGAGAGGAGAATGGAGGAGAAGGGATTACAGCGTGACCATCCCCTCTGGGGGGTGATTTCTCGCTTTCTGTCTCTCTGTCTCTCTCTGTCTGGCGAGCGCACGTGCCCTATAGCAAAAACCTCTCAAAAAAAAAAAAAAATCCTGAGAGGAGAATGGAGAAGAAGGGACTGCAGCATGGCCAACCCCATGGTAGGCTATTTCTCGCTTTATGTCTCTCTCTGTCCCTTCAACCAGCACACATGCTCTATAGCAAAAATCTCTCTTAAAAAACAAACAGGGGCTTAGAGGTGATGTGGTGGTTAAAGGCGCCAGATTCCCACATGGTTGACAGTGGTTTAAGTCTTGGACCTGGAGGTTTGCTTTCCCACTTTCCCTTTCTCTCTGGTCAAATTTTATAATAATAATAATAATAATAATAATAATTGGAATTAAATAAATAATTCTATAAACAAACAAACCACAGGAGCAGTTATTTTTAAAATATACTATAACCAGGCCAGGCAGGTGGCGTGGTGGTTAAGGGCGCTGGACTCCCACAGGGCCGACCATGGTCCAAGCCCCAGACCTGGCAGCTTACTTTCTCATTTTCCTTCTCTCTCTTTCTCTGTACCTCTCTGGTCAAATTTAAATAAGTAAATAAATAAAGCTAAACAAAATAATTATTTTAAGATATATGTGTGTGTGTGTGTGTGTGTACACCATACCCTTTACAAAAAAAAGCCTACACCAAGACCACAAGTCACAAGGGAAGAATTTTGTGTTCTCACACACCCAAGAGTTGGAGGATGGAGAAAAATCTTTGAAAAATCTAACAGCAATAGGTTTAGATACATGATCTTAATTTTAAATATAAAAGTTCTTACCTCCCACTGTAAGTGAGGCGGGATATTTCGTATTTGAAGCTTCCGAATCCTGTAGAAGAATTTAAAAATTTTTAAAGAAAAAATATAAAGCAAAAGACATTAATAGCCAATATTGAAGCTTAAAAACTACTTAAAATATTCATTTTATATTAACTACAAACCAATATATAGTTTTAAAAAAATGCAGCTAAAGAAGGAAAGAGCACATTGCAGACACATATTGAGACCATTTGATGATTGAGCATTACTGGATTGTTGTGACATATTTTTAAAGTCACTAAAATGGGCAGGTATAATGCTCAAAAATAATTTAATCTGATGACTATATTCTAAATTCAAAGCTTTCAGCCTCAAATTAAGCATCCCAGGGCACAGAGCCTTAGTCCAGATCCTCTTACTCTGAGATTGCAGCCAAGAAGTCGATGGATAGAATTCAGGAAACTCAGGGCAGAGTAGGGAGAGCTTATATTTATTGTCACTCTCTCCTAACTGAAATTTAGCACTTCCTTCCATTATGAATGTTGTTGACATGAAACCACAGAATTACAGTACTTGTAATTTTGACATCAATACAAATCACACACTGTATTTTCATACTACTTTAAGTTGTTGCAGATCTTTAAATATCATCTACACTCATCACTGTGAAATTCAGATGTGTTGCTATCACTTGTTACTGTGTGAAGAAGCACATACTACCATGAGCTCTACATTTTACTAACTGTATTTCAAAATAATTAGTTTCCTTCATAATCCTATCTTTTTATGCACTTAAAAACATGTTAAGAACAGGTCTGTAGGTTTTAGATGTGTGTATGACGTATGTATATATGTGAAAGGAGGCAGGGAGAGAAATAACACAACTACAAATCAATTCTCGGCCCACCCTAAACTGGCCACACACAGTAATGCATACATCAGGGGTTATCCAACTTAATTGTAAGACTGAGGCAGGAGGACTATGACATAGTGAGACCCAAAAATCTAACTCTGTTTTCCTCTCTCAGGAAAAATAACCAGCTTGACATCTCAAGTGAAATAATTAAATTAATTTCTAAAATTAGAACTACAGTGAAATTTCCTTTCCAAATCAAATAATCCTTGACTTTGAAGAACCAAAGCAAAACTCCAGTTTGGACTAGATTCATAGCCTAGTTGCTCACCTCATCCCTTTCCTCAAAAGCAAGAGGACAAATAAATGCCACAGTTGCTGGGGCCGACAGGTAGTGTGGTGGTTAAAGGTGCTGGACTCCCATATGGCCAACCATGGTTCAAATCCCAGTCCTGGTGGCTTCCTTTCTCACTTTCCTTCTCTTTCTTTGGTCAAATTAGAAAATAATAATAAAGTTAAAATAATTTTTTAAAAAGCCATACTTGCTGCCGCTTTTAATGAACTCCAGAGAAAATGCAGATCAACCAAACTCAGGTATGTGTTGTCTGCAATCATACTATGGAGACAGAAAGGGAGATGTACTTTAAAATTTCTTTTATGACACAGTAAAACAGCACAATCATCAGGGACAATATATGAAGAGATGATGAAAGTGTGTCAATTTAAGGAAAAAAAATGCCAAAACTACCTAGTTAGAATTTACAGACGAAATGCTAGCCTGGGATTTGTTTTAAAATAACTCATGTACTGAAATTTTTTTTCTTTTGGAGAGGTTTTTGCTATAGGGTGCGTGTGCTCGCCAGACACAGAGAGAGACAGAAAGCGAGAAATCACCTCCCAGGGGGGATGGCCACGCCACAATCCCTTCTCCTCCATTCTCCTCTCGGGATCCTGGGCACACACGCACATGTGCCCGATGTGAATTTAAGCCACCAGGTCCGGGATGTGAACTGCGGTCGACTACATGGGAGTCCAGTGACATAGCCATTACTCTAACTGCTCGTCCCAATAATTATTAAAGCTGCATTAAAGATACTAACTCTCTGCTTTCCACACATTTATATTTTCTATAAAATGCTAAAAAAATACACCCTAACAAAAAATTACTGGGACCAACAGGCAGCGTGGTGGTTAAGGTGCTGGCCACTCCCACATGGCTGACCATGGTTCAAGTCCTAGACCTGGTAGCTTTCTTTCTCACTTTCCCCTCTCTCTCTCTCTCTCTCTCTCTCTCTCTCTGTCTCTTTCTGTTCAAATTAAAATGAAGAAATGAATGAATAAATACATTTTAAAATCTTTCTGGTTAAAAAAAAATTTTTAAACAAATCACAGATTTCAGAACTGCTATATATTGCTTCAGCTAACAGAAAAGTTCTCATACTGTGTAAATATTTACCCTGGGTGACCAAGGAGGTCACTAATCTGTCTTAATTAAGCATCTGGCACAGTAAAGATTAGCAGCAGTGTTAGTTGATCTTTGCTAAAATTATTTTTTGTGTGTATATATATTATTACCAAATACTTGCCCCCAAAATTCACATGTAAATATACATACAGAGTTCAGGTAAATTCACAGGTAAGTGATTCACATTATAGAAACATGGCCACTTCATGGGACCAGCAGATGGCATATGGCCATGTCGCTGGACTCCCGTGTAGTCAATCATGGTTTGAGTCCCAGACCTGGTGCCTTACCTTAACGCCGGGCACATGTGAGTGTGTGCCCAAGATCCAGAGAGAAGAATGGAGGAGAAGGTATTGCGGTATGGCCATCCCTCCTGGGAGGTAATTTCTCACTTTTTGTCTCTCTGTCTCTCTCTGTCTTCCTGGCGAGCACATGCGCCCTATAACAAAAACCTCTCCAAAATAAGAATAAAAAATAAAATAAAATAAACATGGCCACTTTACAAGGCTCCCAAGAAATTCTTTACATAGAACACTGTCATCTTTTGTGTATTATTGTAAAAGTAATCTGTTAGCCATTTCCCAAGGACTTTCTACTCATTCTTCAAAAGGTACATCCAACACCCATTTATTTATTGGAAATTACTCTAGAATAATTATTTCCCTTAAATGATGTCCAGTTTCTATCATCCAATTCTCTCAAGTTTCAATTTAGACAAACATTAGAATTACTTTCATACACTTAGTGTTTTGATATCTATATATATTTTTTTTTCCATTTACTCACCAACCTTAAACTCTGTATGTAGCTGTACAGTGGCTCCTAACCCTGTGCTCCACTCTTAACATATAAGAACCAAAGGGCTGGGGCCAGCAGTTAGCATAATGGGTATGTTGCTGAACTCCCATGTAGTCAACTGTGGTTTGAGTCCCAGACCCGGTGTCTTGAATTCACACCAAGCACATGTACTTGCATGCCCAAGATCCCAAGAGGGGAATGGAGGAGAAGGCATTGTGGTGTGGCCATACCCCGGGAGGTATGGGGGTGATTTCTCGCTTTTTGTCTGTCTCTGTCTTTCTGGTGAGTGCATGCACCCTATAGCAAAAACCCCTCCAAAAAGAAAAAAAAAAAAAAGAACCAAAGGCCTCAACCTTAAAAGACTTCATCTGTAACCATGCATCACAGAAACACCAACTTCTGACATAGAAAGAACTTGAGAAAATCTCCCTCACTCAGCTGTACTTGTCAAGTCAGCTGTACACAATTAAAACACAATCACCTGCCTCTTAGATCATTTCCCATCTGTGCTTCAAGAACAGTTATGTTTAGGTTTGATGCCAAATACTTTAAAAAGTCAAGAAAAAAATTTTCTTACGAATAATTTAATTTTATTTATTATTTTTAATTTGCTACAGGGCAAATGTGTGTGTGTGTGAGAGAGAGACAGAGACAGAGACAAAGAGAGAGAAGGCGAGAAAGTAAGCCTCCAGGTCCAGGACTTGAACTACAGTCAGCCATCTGGGTGTCCAATGTCTTAACCACCACACACCTGTTGGCCCTATAAATATTTTTAATTGCTAGAGGACGCAGGAGTGAGCAAAAGAGACAGAAGGAGAGAGAGGTATACTCAGATTGTAGTCACAATCTCTTCTTCCTTCATTTTCCATTTTGTCAGGCTTCAGGGCATAAGCACACATGCCTAGTGTGTTTCTAAAGCTTGAACCACCTGGTCTGCAATGTGGATCCTGCACCCCAACCACCAGGCCACTGGCTATACGGGAGGTGGTGGTGTGGTGCTGGTGTGTGCATGTGTATATATATATATTTTTTTTTTTTCAGGTTTTTGCCATGCAGTGTGTGCACTCTCTAGAGAGATAATGAAAGTGAAATTGAGAAATCAACCCCTCCCTCCAGGAGGTGGAAGGAATGGCCCTTCTCCTCCTGGGATTTTGGGTACCCATGCACTGGAATTTTAAAAGACTGTCTCTACGAAATTGATTATAAAGTCATTAAAATTCAATCTATCAGTAAGTGTTTCCCCCCCCCCCCCAAAAAACATGCATAAGTAGTAATAAATAGGACGCATGCCCCACTCAGAACTAGTTAGGTTGCCTTGTTCACAGGTGCTTCCAGATCCTTTGACAGTGCTTGGACTTGATAAGCACTCAATTGATAGTTAAATCAAAATATGTTGTAATACAAAAAAGGTAAAGAAAACCACAAGACTCAAGGGCCTACCATCCAGAAACTAATATTTTCTATGATTTTCTTACAGCTTATAAAAGAACTGAAGAGTATCAATTTAAGCATTCGCATTTTTAAAAATTTCAACATAATCTATTATTCCTCTTTCCCCCAATGTAATTCTCACCCGGTTTTCTTTTTATAATTCTCATGGGTCTATTTATAACTACCAGTATCTTTATTTTTTTTTTTTTAGTTTTATTTATCATCATCATTATTATTTTAACTCATCAGAGGAAGACACATAGGAGGGGGGGGGGGGGGAAGTGAGAGAGTAAACCACCAGGTCCAGGCCTAGAACCACAGTCAGCCATGTAGGAGTCCAGTCCCTTAACCACACCACCTACTGCCCCAATACCAGTATCTCTTAAAAATTATTTTAATTTCTTTTTTGAGAGGTTTTCGCCATAGGGTGTGTGCACTAGCCAGACAGACAGACAGAGACATAGAGATGGAAAGCGAGAAATCACCCCCCAGGGGGGATGGTCATGCCACAATCCCCCTCTCCTCCATTCTCCTCTTGGGATCCTGGGCACGCACGCACACGTGCCTGGCGTAAGTCTCAAGCCACCGGGTCCAGGACGCGAACCACGGTTGACCACGTGGAAGTCCAGCGACACAGCCATTATGCTAACTGCTGGTTCCCATTAAAAATGATTTTAATTTTTTTTAAGTGACAAAGGTCATGCACACTTGCCAGAGAGAGACAGTGAGTAAGAAAGCATCTCCCAATAGTGCAGGGCCACACCACGATCCCTTCTCTTTTTCTCCATTCTGTCTGCATTTGGGACATGCATATGCACACTGGGTGTGCAGATTTTTTATTTAAATTATTATTTATACATTTAACCATTAGACATCATTTACATTACAGAGACTTTACCCAGCATGATATACACCTCAGTCCAGCCCAGCTTAAACTACTACACACGTCCTCATCAACAAATAATAAACCATATCTGTGTCCCACAAATGTCTTACCTCTCTATTTTTTTCCCCAAATTTCCTTTCCTATGCTCTTCCCCTCCCACACTCTTTACACTTTTGTCTCTAGTGTCCATTACAATTTTTAATGGTTGAATGTCCTCCAGCCTTTCAGACTCTACCACAGAGTATGGACAGTTGGTATCCAGTGTGTTTTTAAGCTATCAGGGTCAGGATTCATTCTACAGCCACCCATGTGGAATTCAGCTTCTTTAACCACTAGCCCACAGGACAGGAACACCCAAAATTACTTTAAGTAGGCAAAATATTGGTAGCAGTCTCGACAAATTAACAAAACTTAATACTAAATATAGAGCAATGGTTACATTTTCCTGATTGAAAAAAAAAAATTCTTTAGAGGCCAGCAAGTGGCCCAGTGGTAAAAGTACTGGACTGCCACAAGGCTAACCAGGGTTCGAGTCCTGGACCTAGCAACTTGAAACTCACGCCACTGCATGTATGTAGGTGCCCAAAATCCCGAGAGGAGAATGGAGAAAGGATTGCGGCTTGGCCATCCCCTCTGAGGGGATGATTTCTCAATTTCTCTCTCTCCTCCCATGTCTCTGGCAAGCACACATGCCCTATAGCAAAAATCTCTTTAAAATTTTTTTTTTAAAAAAAGGATTACTGGGAACCAGCAGTTAGCGTAATGGCTATGTCGCTGGACTCCCACGTAGTCGACCGCGGTTCACGTCCCGGACCCGGTGGCTTAAAACTTACGCCGGGCATGTGCGCGTGCGTGCCCAAGATCCCGAGAGGAAAATGGAGGAGAAGGGATTGCGGCGTGACCATCCCCCCTGGGGGGTGATTTCTCGCTTTCTGTCTCTATGTCTCTCTCTGTCTCTATGTCTCTGTCTGTCTGTCTGGCGAGCGCACGTGCCCTACAGTGAAAATCTCTCCAAAAAAAAAAAAAGGATTATTTATTTAACTTTATTTATTCGTTTATTTTAAATTTGACCAGAGAGAGAGAGACAGAGAAAGTGAGAAAGCAAGGCACCAGGTCCAGGACTTGAATCGTGGTTGGCCATATGGAAGTATTCAGTGCCTTAACTACCATGCCACCTGCTTGTCCCTTAAAAAAATTATTTTTAGACTACTTTGTTTAAATTATATTCCATTAAGATCCACACATTGCAGGTCAATAGGTGGTGTGGTGGTTAAGGTAGCCATATTTCACATGTCCAACTTAAGTCCTAGACCCAATGGCTAAAAAAACATGCTAGACAGGGCCAGCAGGTGGCCTAGTGGCTAAGGTGTGAGACTCACAGATGGTCGGTCATAGTTCGAGTCCCAGACCAGGCAGCTTAAAAATCACGTCAGGGGTGTATGTCTGTGTGTCCAAAATCTCAGGAGGAGAATGGAGAAAGGATTGCAACATGGTCATCCCCACTAAGGAGTGACTTCTCCCTTTCCCTCTCACTGTCTCTCTCTGGTGAGCACACACACTCTATGGCAAAAATCTTAAAAGCAAACAAAACAAAACAAAAATAAGCCGGGTGCTTATTTGTGCATGCTCCAGTTCCTGAGAGGAGAACAATAGAGAACAGATTGCAATGTAGTCATTCCCCCTGGGCATGATTTCTCACTATCCCACCATCATTTTGTCTTCCTTCAGCAAGCACACTTGATCTATAGAAAAAGTTTTTTTAAATGCTAACATTTTTTTTTAATGCTAACATTTTTAAAAATAAATAAGATTCAGGGACCAGCAGTTAGCATAATGGCTATGTCACTGAATTCCCACGTAGCCAACTGCAGTTCAAGTCCCAGACCTGGTGGCTTAAACTCACGCAGGGCACATGTACATGCATGCCCAAGATCCCGAGGAGAATGGAGGAGAAGGGACTGCAGCATGGTCATCCCCCCTGGGGGGGTGATTTCTCACTTTCTATCTTTCTGTCTCTCTCTTTCTGGTGAGTGCACGTGCCCTATAGCAAAAAATAAATAAGATTCATATATTACATCTGGTTGTTATAACCCTAACCTCACAATCTACACACTTTTTTTTTTCAACTTAATAAAACAAAACAGTACCACCTGGTAATGTGGTGGTTAAGGTGACTGGATACATAGTTTGAATCTTGAATCCAGCAGCTTCAGAAATATGCTGAGTGGGTGTGCATGTGTGTGCAAATTCCAAAAGGAAGGAGAAAGAGAGGAGATTGTGGCATGATTATCCTCCATGGGGAGGGGGTTGCTTTCTCACTTTCTCCCTCTCTTTCTCTGTCTCTATTCATGTATTCTCTGGCAAACTTAAAAAATTTATAGAGATATCTCCTGTCATTTGTCCTATAATTTCTCATTGTCTGAATTTTGTTAATTATAGCCCTGTCGTAGGATTTAATCTGTTCCTCTGTCCCCCAAAAAGTAGTAGTTAGGTGGAAGGTTCCACTTGGTTTTCATGTTGTTGCTTGTCCAGGGAGAGAAATACTGTTTCACAGGGGGTAGTCTACACTGTCGTTAGGAGAGGCTGTGTCTACTTGTCTTTATGTGATGCTGACAACCACTAATGGTCATCACCTACATTCATTCTTTCATTCATGGTTGAAAACCCTGATTTTACAAAACACGACACCCTGCGAGCTAACCCACATGAGGAAGTTCCGGGTTCCCATTCAGAGGCTACTCTGAGTAGGCCACATGCCCATGATCCAGGCCGACTGAAGCTGGAGGTGGAATCACAGGGTCAGGACCTTCTGGGGTTGTGCTCATTTGCATCCTCTTTGTCTCTTGAAAGGAAAGAAAATTAACTTAAAAAAAAAACATGATTCTCTCGTTCTACCATGCCTTCTATGTTTTTCAGCTGGAGCTGTTCCATAAAGAGCTCTCCTTCACCAAATATTTGGATACTATGAAGCACGGTAAGCACTGTGGAAGGCAGTACAGGCAGGATAAATACTTGATTCTTTCCCTTCCACAGCAGCTGTGTTTGTGCCCCTTATCACATCTCTTCACTTGCACTGACTTCATCCACAGCTGTGATGGACAGTTCTGTGCACACTAAGGTCCCCCTTCTTTTCACCGCTAAGCACATACCTTACACATTTCTGCTTCTCCTTCCTCCCCTAAAGCTACCTCCAAAGTCCCAAGAGTACAGGAGCAGGACCAGCAGATGGCGGAATGCTTACACTGCTGGACTCTCATGTAGTTGACCACGGTTCGGGTCCTGGACCTGGCGACTTAATTCACGCTGGGCACCCGTGTGTGCATGCCCAAGATCCCAAGAGGAAAATGGAGAAGGGATTGTGGCATGCCCATCTACCCTGGGAGGGAGTGGTGTTGATTTCTTGCTTTGTCTGTCTGTCTCTGTCTCTCTGGCAAGCACACGTGCCCTATAGCAAAAACCTCTCAATCAATCAATCAATCAATCAATCAATAGTACAGGAGTGGTGTAGAAACCCTGGAGAGATGAAACCCTAAAAACAATATGCAATTTATGAGATGGGGGAAAGGGGACAGGGAGAAGCTAATAGATAAATCTTCACTCATTCAGTGGCTAAATCTGGGAGGTATTTCTTTCTTTTGACTCATTTCCCTATAGGAAACTCAATTTCCCACTTCCTCTTCCCCATTCCTTCACTCCTGCTTCTTGAAATCATCTCCCAAATAAACTAGCTTCATGTATATTTCTGTCTCATTCACTGTTTCAAGAATACATCATTTTCAAACCTTTTAGAAGAATGAGCTGGTGCCTTCGCATATCCAAAGATGACCAAACATTTATTTTTCTTAGTGTATGAATTCATATGTTGTATCATTCCATTTACTAATCCTTTCCATATTCCAATTTTTCCATCTTTGGCAGTGAAATAGCCTCTACATGTTGACTCCTGCATCTTTCAACGTGACTCCAGCAATCTTTGGGAGTTCTCTTGCATTCTGTTATGACGTGATATCCCAGGTTAAACTTGTATACATTGAGTTGTCAGGAAAGTCATGATGCATTTTAGCAGAGAAAAGCTGTCATGACTTTCTTTTTTATAGGGCACGTATGCTCACCAGAAAGAGAGACAGAGAGACAGAAAGGGAAAAATCATCCCCCGGGGGGATGGCCACGCCACAGTCCCGTCTCCTCCATTTTCCTCTTGGGATCTTGGGCATGCACAGACGCACACTTGGCGTGGGTTTAAGCCACCAGGTCCAGGACTCGAACTGCGGTCAATTACATGGGAGTCCAGTGACATAGCCATTATACCAATTGCTGGTCCCAATGACTTTCTGGACAACCTAATATCTTGCCCCCATGTGCAATCAGCCTGACCTACATGAAACCCTGATCCCTTTCAGTCAAAAGTATTAGTACATACAGACTATAATCTGATCACTAAGAGTATTCATCATTATTAGATTGGCCATTGAGCCCTGGCCAGAGCTAGAAAAATATGCATTTTGTTGAGAAGAGAAATAAATCATGTGGTTATATTGATTATTTCCTAATCAAATTTTGGATTACTAGATTTTTGCAGCAAGTCTGACATTTGCATTGTTTCTTCCACTGAAAATAAGACTGTATGCCAAAAAAAAAGTGCCTGATGTTTATTCTCTCACTTCGCCCTTACAGCATTTTACAGATTAGGAAACACAGAGCAGCTAAATTTGCTGAAGCACATGTAGCCAGTGTGTACCAAAGTCTGAGGCCCATCTCTGGGCATTCTAGGTCCAGAGTTTATTCTTTTTTTTTTTTTTTTTTTTTAAGAATTATTTATTTAACTTTATTTTACTTATTTAGTTTAATTTGACCAGAGAGGGACAGAGTGAGAGAGGTGAGAAAGCAAGCAGCCAGGTCCAGGACGCAAATCGAGGTTGATCATGTGGGAATCCAGTGCCTTTAACTACCATGTCACCCGCCAGCCCCTGTTCTCTTAATCCACATATTCAGTCTAACTGATTTCATTTATAATCCAACCAATAGCATAATCATATATAAAATAACATCAGGAAAAAGTACAGCATGGATATTAAATTAAAAGGTAAAAAGATAGGCTAATTCTTTTTTAAACTTATTTAATAATTTTATTTGTTATTATTATTTTAATTTGCTTTAGGGCATGTGCACTCACCAGAGTAGAGAGAGAGAGACAGAGGAAAATCAGAAAACAAGCTGCCAGGTGCGGGGCTCAAACCATGGTCAGCCTTGTGGGAGTCCAGCACTTTAACCACCATGCCACTACTGGTCCCAATATAAGATAATTCTAAGCAAAATCTTCACTTTCCTATATAGATTTAAACCATACAGCCATAATTTACATACCACACTAATACTGAAGTTAAGTAAGTGATCAATGTTATATGTTAATACCGAAAGAGGAAAAAAAAAAAGGCAACTCTGCAGAAAATTCGGCTATTCAGCTGCCTCAACATATCATGGACAATATATATACACAGGCACCGGGCACTTTAGGTACTTGAGAGCTAGTTGTTCCATGTTAAGTCCCCATGCAAAAAAGTCTCAATGCAAGATATGGTAATGCATTTGAAATGCAGTCTTCCATCCAAAATACTTGCAAGCCCTGAATATACATATTCTCTCTTTCACCCCTTTCTTTTTCTCCCTTTTAATTTGCCAGAGAGCACATGTACTCACCAGAGAGAAAGAGAGGACAAGTGAGAAAGCACTCATAATGGGCCACGACCACATTGCAATTCCTTTTCTTCCATTTCTCCCCCCTATCAGGATGGTGGCATACATGCCCGTTTACCTGGTGTGTTTTTCAAGCCACTGGGACAGGGACTTGAACTGTACTGTCAGCCATGTGGGATCCAGCTCCCTTAGCCACTATACCGTGGGCCCACTCGCAGGCCTTTCTAGCAACATTAACACAAATCAAGAATCACTGCTTTCCCCATTGTTTTAGTTAAGAGGTATTGAGGCTCTGAATATGCCAACACCAGCAAGAAGAAAAAAATCAGACATAACTTAACAATACACCTTATTTTCTTAGGCAAAGAATTAGGACACAAAGTCCATGTTTGAACATTGGTCATTCTCAAATAAAAGGCCGACCTTGTGGACTCTCCAATCTGCCACTTGGTGGCACTCTGCACAGGCTGTAAATTTTCAGTCTCTGCCCAAAGAGAAATTTGTTCAGGTTGGCTAAATTTGATATTGCTATTTTGTAGTTCTATCTATCCTTCCTGGCTTCATATAGTTAAAAATGAACTCTTCGAAAGGTCAACTTTGGGGCCGGCAGGTGGCGTAGTGGTTAAAGACACTGGACTCCCACATGGCTGACTGAGGTTCAAGTCTCATCCTGGCAGCTTGCTTTTTCACTTTCTCATTCTCCCTTTCACTCCCCCTCCTTCTTTCTCTGGTCAAACTAAAAAAATAAATAAGTAACGTGAAATAAAATAATTATTTTAAAAAGTTAAAAATAACTTATTTTATTCACTTACTAAGTCAACTTCACTTATTAAAAAGATTAATACTCTAAAAGTATGTGTAATAAATACCTGAAATGATCAGTCTCATCTTCTTGTCCTAAGTGCCCACTGGTCTAACTTTGCCTCGTTGCTGACTTGGCAGTATTGCATCAAATTCTCTAAACAGAGGCATGATATCTAACTCAAGGATTTTCTTTCCTGTTTTTTCTTTCCTTAGGTAAAGTTGTAACATGCTCAAAGTCTTAGCAATAAGTTTGTAAATAGGGAAAATTAGGAAGAAACAAATGGTCAAGATAAAAGAGATTCACTGTACAAATTGAAATACATAAAATGAAAATCTTGTGGAGATGTTTTAAATGTGAAAAAAATACTTATTGAGGACAAGTTCTCATGAGATTATTCACTGAAGAAAATCACGATTATAAAAACAGAACACCAGGGCCAGCTGGTGGCATGGTGGTTAAGGCAGAGGATTTCACATAACCAACCACTAAGTTTAAGTGCCAAATCTGGCAGCTTGAAAACCACACCTGGTGCATATGCATACATGCCCGAAATCCCCCCAAAACGGCAGAGGTAGAAAAGGTCATGAGGCATGGCCGTCCCTCCCAGGATGGTGTTTTCTCACTTTCCCTCTCTCTCTCTGTGTCTCTCTCCAGGGGGTGCGTGTGCCCACTGACAAATTATAAAAAAAGAAAAGCCACAGACTATGACCTCATTTAAGATGATATATTTTGCCACAATAAAAAGATCATCATTGGGGCCAGCAGGCAGCATGGTGGTTGGGGCACAAGATTCCCCCAAGAGAAACTACAGTTCAAGTCCTGGACCTGGCAGCTTGCTTTCTCACTTTCTCCCTCTCTGGTCAAATTATAATGAATAAAATTAAATAATTTTGGGAGAAAAACAGGTATTCTCTTTTAAAAAATTGCCAAATAAGAAAAAAGAAAAATGCATATGGGCCAGACCCTAGCCTGGTAGTTAAGGGAGCCAGATCTCACATGGCCAATCAAGGCTTGCATTCCGGCCCAGGTGACTAGAAAAATATGCTGGGCTCATATATGTACATACCCAAAATCCCAACAGGATAAAGAACTGGAGAAGAAGAGAATTCAGTATAACAACATCCTGCTGAGGAGTGCTCTCTCTCTCTCTCTCTCTCTCTCGCTCGCTCTCTCTCTCGCTCTCTCTCTCTCTCTCTCTCTGGCAATTAGGGGGAAAAAAAAGTGTAAGGCCAGCTGTATGGTCCAGTAGTTAAGGTAGCTAGATCCCACGTGGCTATTAAATAAAATGTACTATTTAAATAAAACCCTTATTGTCTGTATGACTCATTTTGTGCAGTCTGAGTCCCAGACCTGGTGGCTTGAGAAACACACCAGACGCAAGTACATGAGTGTCTGAAATCCCAAAAGGAGGTAGAGATGGAGAAGGGATTGGACTGCCACCATTCCCTATGGGAGGTGTGATTTTTCACTTTCCCTCTGTCTGTCACTGGCAAGCACAAGCACTCCCTGGTCAAAAAAAAAAAAAAAAAAAAGTGTCTATGTAAGCACACACACACATATACAAACAGTAACAGAAATAAGAGATACTGTACCAAAATACTGTATAACATGATGAGTTCTTGCTAGTAGAATCATGGGCAGTTCTCATTTTTGTTACTGTTTTGCATTTAATAAAATAAGTTTTACTAATTCTCCAGGATAAAAGCTATTATTTTCAGCCTGTACTATAACATAAGAATGATCCAAGAGGAAAACCAGTTAGAACCTAATAGTTCTGGGACCAGCAGTTAGCATAATGGCTATGTTGCTGGACTCCCACGTAGTTGACTACAGTTCAAGTCCCGGACCCAGTGACTTAAACTCACGCCGGGCGTGTGTGCGTGCATGCCCAAGCTCCCGAGAGGAGAATGGAGGAGAAGGAACTGTGGTGTGGCCATCCCCCCTGGGGGGGGAGTGATTTCTCACTTTCTGTCTCTCTGTCTCTCTCTGTCTCTCTGGCAAGTGCATGCACCCTGTAGCAAAAACCTCTCCCCCACCCCAACCCTCCAAAAAAGAAGAACCGAATAGTTCTAACTAGCTCCAAACCACCCCAACATTGTACAGTCTAGCAGAAGAAATCAGACATCTTACTTAGGTCAGTTTTAAGGAAGTGTCCTTGGGCCAGCTGGTGGCATGGTGGTTAAGGTGGTTGAATCCTACATGGTTAACCATGTAGTTCAAGTCCCAAACCCACAGCCTGAAAAGCACCACCAGGCATGTGTGTGCATGCATGCCCAAAATTCTGAAAGGAAGGAGACACAGGAGAAGGTATTGTGGCGAGATCATTCTCCATAAGGGGTACTTTTTCTCTTTGCCCCCATCTTCCACCAGCACACACACCCTTTAATGATTTTTTGTTAAATAATAGAAATAAAAAAGTGTCATTAAACACAGAAAAGGGAAGCAATATTAATATTTAGGAGTAGAACCAGTAGACCCTTGTGAAAGACTGAATCACATATTGGACTGACAGAGGGTCACAGGTACTGTTAAACAAACAAACAAACAAACAAGCCTACTTACTAAAACAGTTAAAGGGGATGCCAGATTTTAGTAAACTGAATGAATACAGGGAGGAAGGGAAGAAAGGAGAAAAACAAAACAAAGTATGAGGTCCTCTCAACTGTAAAGGTAAAAAAGATACGTCACTCAGAAACAGCAGATGGTACTCGATCATGGTTTGAGTCCTGGACTCAGCAGCTTAAAATTCACACTAGGTGTATATGTGCCCAAAATCCCAGGAGGAGAATGGAGAAGGGAGTGTCATCCGGCGAGTGCACCCACCCTACAAAAATATCTCTAAGGTTTTGTTTGTTTGTTTGTTTTTTGTTTTTAAGAAAAACAAAAGGCATTTCATTCCAAGTGTCTCTAAGAACCACCTAGTTAGAATCTCCAGGAAGGCTTGCATGAAATATCCAGGGCACCAACACAGATTTATTTTTTAAATTTCTTTTTAAGGTTTTGGAGCCAGCAGGTGACATGGTAGTCGAGGTGCTGGACTCCCACATGGCCAACCATGGTTCAGGTCCCAAATCTGGTGGCTTGCTTTTTCTCTCTGTCTCTCCCTGGTCAAACTGAATGATAATAATAATAAGTAAGTAAAATTAAATAAATAATTATGGGGGGGGGGCTTCTACCATAGGGCATGTGTGCTCACTAGAGAGAAAGAGAAAGTGAGAAATTACCACCCAGAGGGGATGGGCACACAGCAATCCTTTCTCCAACGTTCTCCTTTCAGGAGTTTGGGCACACACACATATAACACATGTACCCGGTGTGATTTTCAAGATCCGGAACTCAAACTATGGTCAGCCATGTGGGAATCCAGCACCTTAACCACCATGCCATCTGCTGCCCCACCCCACCCCCATACAGACCTCTTAAATCACAGTCTCTCAGCACGGAGCAGGAAAGTGTGAACATATATACATGTGCACAAGAGCACATTTAGTAGCTACAAGGTCTAGTTAACAGGGTAAGTCCCATCAAAGCAAAATTATTCTTTTAGGGATGGTTCCATGGTCTTGTGGTTAAGGCAGCTGGATCCCATACAGCTGACCACACTATTTGAGTCCTAGACATGCTGGCTCGAGAAACACATAGGCTCTCGTGTGCATGCACAAAATCCCAAAAAGAACTTAAAACAGAGAAGAAGAGATCACAGCTTGACTATTCCCCATGGGGGTGCTTTCTCCTCTCCCTCTTTCTGTGACCTCTAGCCAAAAAAATTACTCCTCTCTTATTCACTACTGTACACACCAGTGGTTAGCAGGTCACCTGACTCAAAACAATTGTTGGACAATGCTTAAACAATAAGCAAAAGAACAAAGTCTTTTAACATCTCAGTTCTGAGACTCAGGAGATTTCTCCATCACCTCAGCACCTAGATTTCCATGGGAGCCACATCTGTTTAATCCCCTTAACCAAAACAGAGAGGTATGTTTATCTTTAAAGTTGCACCTTATCATCTTCACCTATGTAGAGCAGGGTTTGACAGCCTTAAGTGTATAGATAGAAACTTGACTGAAGCCAGGTATATGGACTGATAGCTTCCAAGAAAGGCTGAATACGGAATGCACGGCTTTTATTACTAATGCTTACACGTACACTCACCCCTGTCTTTCCTGCAGGAGACTAACTGCTCTTGAAGATAGGTCTACAGACAAAGTGCTTATTCTTCCTCAGCAATGTGCAAGGTGGGAACACATAACACTAAAATAAATAAATAAACAGTGATAATAACAGGTACAATCTGATTCTTGATCCCTCTAACCAGAGATTTCTGTAGTCTTCATACTATCGTTTTTAACTCAGTAATAAATGTACCTTTAAGTAAATAAGTCACCCGCAGTACTCAAACAACCACAGAAGCACTACAGTTAAATACCCGAAAGAGTTACTATTTAAATAAAAGCCTCCTTGGCTATAAAAGTCAAAAGTGCAACTGTTTCAAAAGTCTAGCATGAATACAGTATAACAAACTACAAACATTTTCTTTGAAAATTTAAGTGGTAAAAAGGGAAGGAAGGCACTCAGCCTCCCCCACGCCCTTGTGGACTGCATTCCCCGTCACTGCACCAGCATAGGACACTCTGCGTTTCTCGTCCCATCATGACTTTAAGGTTCCACATGGCTCCAGCAAACTAGGCAGAAGAGGCCAGGCCTTCAAAAGGTTCCACATGGTTCAGTGAACTAGACTGAACTTAAAGAATTTGAAAGAAACACACCATCCATCAGATGACAAGAAATCACCGCCAGATCACAAGAAATATGGGAAAACAAGAAAATACTTCTCCTCCAAGGGAAAAGAGTAACTCTTCTTCATCCACAAGCAGTTCAATGAAAATCATAGAAATGTCTGATAAGGAATTTAGAGTATTCATAATGTCGAAGCTAACAGAGATGGAAGAGAAGAGGGTTAATGAACTGCTAAAGAGAAAGGAGAAAGAAATTGACGAGTTCCAGGAGATGAGGAAATTCTTGCAAAATCTAAAAGAGGAATTACACACTTTACAAAAGAGTCAAACGGAACTGTTAGAAATGAAGTCTATAATATAGGAAGTCAAAATCTCCCTTGAAAGTATTAAAAGCAGACTAGATCATTCAGAAAATAGAATCTCAGATATAGAAGAGAAAATGGCTGGCCTAGAAAAATCCACCACGAAGACTGAGAAAATAGCACAAAAATTTGAGAATAATCTACGAGAAGTACTAGATACCATCAAACATCCAAATATCTGAATGATTGGCATTCCAGAAGGTGAAGAGACCCATAAGGGGCATTGATCATCTATTCCATGAAATCCTGCAAGAAAACTTTCCAAACCTAAAGAGGCATTCGAAGATCCAGTCCCAAGAAATACAAAGAACCCCGAATAGAATCAACCCAAGAAGATCTTCTCCAA
>NW_006159659.1:5213807-5235521 GCF_000334495.1 Tupaia belangeri chinensis | reverse complement strand
AGAGGGTAAGAGATAGGGAATCAAGGATGGGGGAAAAAAAAAAAGCAAAACATACAGAAAACAAGAAATGGAAGGTTATTTGCTGACAGTAACATGTTTGTTGATCTGCTTGATTGAGACAATATACAGTGTACTCTGGATGGAAAATCTCATTTTGTATGTTGTAATGATGTACAGTGAATGAATGCAAATAAATAAATTGAAATAAAAAAATCTTAAAAAAAAAAAAGGGAATGAAGGATTTGGATCCAAACTTCTAATATGCTTAAGACACATTAAAAATTAATCATTTCTGGGACCAATGAATAACATAATGGTTATGTCACTGGACTCCCACAAAGTTGCCCGTGGTTTGAGTCCCAGAACCGGCAGCTTCAAACTCATGCCAGGCACCTGTGCATGCATGCCCAAGTTCCCAAGAAAAGGGATTGCAGTGTGGCCATCCCCCCCACCCCCAGGTGATTTCTGTCTGTCTCTGTGTCTCCAGCGAGCACACACACCCTATAGCAAAAATCTCTCTCTCAAAAAAAATCATTCTCATATTTTTCCACAGTTAAAATTAATTTTACAAATACCATTACATTTTTTTCTAGCAAGACTCAACATATTTTAATGGTGATTTTAAAAGCTATACATCTTAACCTGGTTCAATGGAGAAGCAATTAGCCACACATGGCTACTAAGCTCTTGTATTTAAAAAAAAAAAGATTTAAATTTTATTATCTTTTTTTAAATAACAGCATATTGGTACTTGCTCACTGTCACAAATGATGTCAGATGTTAATAAGACAACTGCCATTTTGTTGTTGTTGCTGTTTTTAATTTGCTACAGGGCATGCACGCTCACCAGAGAGAGGGAAAGTGAGAAAGCAAGCCGCCAAATCTGAGACTCTAGCCAATTGGCCCTGTGGAGTCCAGCACCTCAACCATGCCATCTGCTGGCCCCTACTAAGCACTTTAAACTGTGGACATTAGTCTGATTGGTTTTATTTATTTTTTATTTTTTTAAAGTATTTTTTAGAGGGCCTGGGTGGAGTTACATCTACAAACATTAATAGACTAATTTTTTTTATTAACAGGATTTTTTTTTACATTTTGCCTCTAGCATAGTATCTTTGAGATGTATATTTAACTGATTATAGTATATTCTTTTGTTTATTTTTTTCTAAGACAGAATTTGTTTGAGATGTAGATTAAGTTTTATTTTTTATGAATCTCTTTTCAAGACACAGATATATATATATTTTTTAATCACTAACTTAAAAATTGTGGAACTTGAGACCAGCAGTTGGCGTAATGGTTATGTCGCTGGACTCCCACGTAGTCGATCGTGGTTCAAGTCCCGGACCCAGTGGCTTAAACTCACAACGCATGCATGTGCATGCCCAAGATCCTGAGAGGAGAATGGAGAAGGGATTGTGCTGTGGTCATCCCCCCTCCGAGGTGATTTCTCACTTTTTGTCTCTCTGTCTTTCTGGTGAGTGCATGCACCCTATAGCAAAAACCTCTCCAAAAAAATAAATAAATAAATTGTGGAGCTCGACTATAACCTACAAGCTCCCACTTCCACATGTCCCGCCTTTTTGGGCCAGACCAATGGAAATCTCTTCACTAATTTTGTCTGTCATTCTCAAAATCAAATAAAAGGAACCCCTATACCTGATCACCCTGGGAAAGGCATGTTTGCCTCCTCTCTGGGCCTGTCACTCATATTCTGCTTGGAAATAAACCACATTATTAATTTTTAATTTTTTTAGAGTTGGTTATTTATTTTCTGTCGGCAAGATGGCGATCACAAAGGGACCAGAGACAAACCAGAGATCTTCCATTTGAACCCAGTGCCTGATACCAGCAGTGGGCCCTTTGTACCCTCTCCAACTTTCAGCCTCTCCTCGGGGGAGATTCAGTAAGTCCTCTGGCCCTAGACCTCCCAAAATTTAGTAGACAGTCTAGTTTACTTCTAAACTAATTGTACTTGTTCTTCTGTCTTTTGTTTGTTTTAAGTAACCCAAGTTCACTTTCTTTAAGGGATGAATAACAGTTTACTCCCCTCTGAGCAAGGGACAACAGTTTACTCCCCTCCCAGTAAGAGATGACAATTTACACCCCTCTGAATGAAAGAAAGGTGACAGTTTACTTCCCTCCAAGAAGGGGTGGCAGTTTACTACCCTCTGAGGCGGGGTGACAATTTACTCCCCTCTGAAAGAAAAGCAGTAGTTTGCTCTCTCCATGCAAAGTGTAGTGTCTTGTTCCCTTTTCTGAGAGTAGTTAAAAAAAAAAAAAGTACAAAAGCACATTATTTTTTAAACAAGGGGAAAAAAAGAACACTCTAAAGAGTCTTCCTTTTTTGCTTTCTTAAAACTACTTCAATTGACTACTATACATTTGCACTAGAAAAAACTGACATATTCCTAGGAAAATGAGAGACTAAGCCACTCAACGCCACATGTCCCACCTTTTTGCACCAGACCAATGGAAATCTCTTCACTTATTTTGTCTGGCACTCTCAAAATCAAATAAAAGGAACCCCTGTACCTGATCACCCAGAGAAAGGCATGTTTGCCTCCTCTTTGCACCTAGGTCACTCATATTCTACTTAGAAATAAACCACATTAATGGGGGACCAGCAGTTAGCATAATGGCTATGTTGCTGAACTCCCATGTAGTTGACCGCGGTTTGAGTCCTAGACCCGGTGGCTTAAACTCACGCTGGGTACGTGCCCAAGATCCCGAGAGTAGAATGGAGAAGGGATTGTGGTGTGGTCGTCCCCCCTGGGGGGGGTGATTTCTCACTTTCTATCTCTCTGTCTTTCTGGCTTTCTAACGCTTGGCCTTTCTGGCGACCACACATACCCTATAGCAAAAACCTCTCCCAAAAAAAAGAAAGAAAGAAAAAAAAAGAAAAATCACATTAATTATTAAATATTAACTTTTTTAGAGTTGGTTATTTCCTATTGACAAAATATAGCAGCAGTAGAGCAGTGCTCAGCAATGCTGGAGGACTTATAGAAGATTGAAGTCCTTTCCTAGGCTGACCTGTACCTGCCGGGTATGCACATGTGCCCAAGACACAGGCTGGCTAAAGCTGGAGGGGAAATTGCAGTGTGGAACCCTACTGTGGATGCTTGTCATTGGTGAGTGTGTTTCTGTAATAAAATAAATAAATGAATGAGCTTAAAAAAAATAAGTGGGGGCAGTCAGTGTGAATTTTAAGCGCAGGGTCCAGGATTTGACCCATGGTCGAGTACATGGGAGTCTAGCAAAAACATAACCATTACACCATCTGCTGGTCCCAATAACTTTTTAAGATTGATTGACTTACTTACTTCTATTTGTTATCATTCTTTTTAAAAATTCAACCAGAGAGAGACAGAAAGAGAAAAGGAAATGAGAAAGCAAGGTCCAGGACTCAAACCGCAATTGGCCATTTGGGAATCTAGCACCTTCAACCACCATGCCACCTTTTGCTATAGGTCATGTGCACTGTCCTGGGGGAGATGGCCACACTGCAATCCCTTCTCCTCCATTCTCCTCTAGGGACTTTGGGTATGCATGCACACATGCTTGGCACAAGCTGCTGAGTCCAGGACTCAAACTGCAGCCAAGCATGTGAGAGTCCAACACTATGACCACTATTCAACCTGCTGGTCCCTATAACTTTTTTTTTCTTAATTGTCAGTGGGTACATGTGTTTGCCACAGAGAGATAGGGTGAAAGCATTTCTTTTTTTGGAGAGGTTTTTGCTATAGGGGGCGTACGCTCGCCAGACTGACACAGACAGACAGAGAGATAGAAAGCGAGAAATCACCCCCCAGAGGGGATGGCCACATCGCAATCCCTTCTCCTCCATTCTCCTCTCGGTATCTTAGGCACGCATGCACATGCGTCTGGCGTGAGTTTAAGCCACCGGGTCTGGGACTCGAACCGCAGTCAACTACGTGGGAGTCCAGTGACATAGCCATTACGCTAACTGCTGGTCCCATGAAAGCATTTCCTGATGGGGGGCACAGTCATGTCACAATCCCTTCTCTCCATTTTGCATCCTGTCAGGATTGGGGACATGCACCCACACATGCCCAGTATGTCTATCAAGCCATCTTGCAGACCAGGATTTGAATTATGGTCGCCCAAGTGAAATTCAGCTTCCTTAACCACTAGGCTATGGGGTCAAACTGTTATTCGGTAACCGAGTGTGCATGTATTAAAGAAATTATTTTTACTGTTTGCTTAAAAGGAATCCTTATAACTGTTTTATCAGGAAAATAACTGTGCAATTTATAGTTAAAGTAAAGGCATTTTTTATTTGTTTGTTGGGTTTTGTGTTTGATAGCCATGTTCTGTTCTTGTTTTTTTTTTTGTTTTTTTTTTTTTTTTTTAAATAAACCTGAGGATGTATGTGCTCCCCTGAGCTGGCTGAGGTTGGGGGATATCTCCCAGTGGAGTAATGGACACACTGCAGTCCTTTCTCACCTGTTTCTCCATCCTGGTGAGATGCAGGGTGTGCATGCACGTGTGTTCGGCATGTGTTTCAAACCACCAGGACCAGGATCAGTCATGGGGTTACCATGTGGGATCTAACCCCCTTAACCGCCAGGCCATGGGAGCTGCTAAATAATAAATTCTTAAATATCATCAATATTAAGAATGAAAGTACTAACATAAACCATTTATTCAGTGACTTCTAATGGGTAAAACTGTGCCAGGCACTTGAATACAGTTTCACTGTACCCTTACACTAACTAAGGGATGTAATTTTTGTTTTTAAGGTTTTTGCCATAGGGCATGTATACTCACCACCGAAATGAGAGAGAGAGAGAGAGAGAGAGAGAAAGAGAAAGAAATCATTTTCCCCAGGGAGGATGGCCATGCCACAACCCCTCCTCCTCTTGGGATCTTGGCACACATGCACCCAGCACGATTTTCAACCACTGGGTCTGGGACTTGAACCATGGTCAGCCATGTGGGAGTCCAGTGTCTCAACTACTATGCCCTCTCTTGGTCCCAAGGGATGTAAATATTAAGGCTCTGACTTTTGGATGAAGTAAATTGCCTCGAAGATTATTTTTAATTGCCAGAGGGTATGTGCATGCATGCATGCACACTGGCTTCAGAAGCGATCAGCCGTGCAGGATCAGTTCCCAATGTACTTGACTATATGCCCTTCAGGGAATTTTTTTTTTAACCAAGGACAAAAAAAATAGTAAAGGGGGACCATGGCATAATGTAATGGCTGTCACTGGACTCCCGTGTGGTTGACCACACGGTTCAAGTCCCAGACCCGGAGGCTTAATCTCACACTGGGTTTGTGTGCATGTGTACCCAAGATCCCAAGACGAGAATGGAGGAGAAGGGATTGTAGCATGGCCATCCCCCCTGGGGGATGATTTCTCACTTTCTGTCTCTCTGTCTTTCTGGAGAGCTCATACACTCTATAGCAAAAACATCTCCAAAAATGTCAAGGAAAAGCCAAATTCACACTTAAAATGCCAGAGACCAAGGTATTTCTACCTTTATTTTATTTATTTGTTTTACTTTGTCAGAAGGCACTTGTGCTTGCTACAGACTGACAGAGACAGGCAGAAGGGCAAAGCACCACACAATGTTGCCCTGTCACACCACAATCCCTTCTCTTCCCTTTCTCCATCCTGTTTGGATTTGGGGCATGGACATGCATTGGTGTCATTTTCAAGCCACAGGGGCCAAGATTCAAATCATACAGCCAGCCACATGGGATCCGGCTCCCTTAACCACCAGGCCATAGGCCCTCTCCTCTACCTTTACTCTAGATGTCTCCTATTTGACTTCTGTTAAAGAATAAAACCACAGGGGCTGACAGGTGGTGTGGTGGTTAAGGCCATGGACTCCCACAAGGCCAACTGTGGTTTGAGTCCTGGATGTGGTGGCTTGCTTTCTCACTTTCCCTTTCTCTCTCTGGTCAAATGAACAAATAATAAAAATGGAAATAAAGAAATTATTTTTAAAAAAAGAATAAAACCACATATACAGACTTTCTGGAAAACTGTCCAATATAATCATAGCAATATAGATCCCAATCTCCTGGAGGAATGCCAAGTCTTATCTGCTTCACACCTGCATTTTATAGAGAAGACACAAGCAGCTTACATCACCACAGAGGTCACTTCAAGGCAAATAAATATCCAACCTCACCTACTAGCTAAGATGAAATATAAGGAAGATAAATAACTGTACAAACAGCAAAAAATCAAATCCTGGGCTAGCTGGTGGCACGGAGGTTAAGGCTCTGGATCCCACAGGCCAACTTCACGGTTCCAGTCCCAAACCTGGCAGCTTGAAAATCACAATGGAAGTGTGTGCATGTGTGTCCAAAAATCTCAAGAAGAAACTGGAGAAATGATTAAGGGGTCGCTATCCCCCCCGGGGGGCGGGGGGATTTCTCAGTTTCTCTGTCTCTCTCTGGAAGCATACATGTCACACAGCAAAAAGATAAAATAAAACCCAATCTGTATGCTTTATGAAATTTCCTCCTTCTACTGGAAAGTCATTTCAAGGGTCCCACATGATTAGAAAACTGAAAAAATAGTTCGCAGATAAAATAATTTTGAAAATATTAGGCATTTGTCTTTCAGTTAAATAAGCTTTATAATAAGATAACACATTACAACTAGTTTTTTTTTTTTTTTTTCCTTTAAAACTTCAGTAACTGTTCTCTCGACTTGGACCTAGTTGGCAGTGATATGGCTAAACACATCAAGGTTGGCATCGTCCATAAACATAGGACCCGCTATGGTACCTCCCTCTGGAAAACGGTGAAGAAAACGGAAATAAGCCAGCATGCCAAGTATACTTGCTCCTTCTGTGGCAAAACCGAGATGAAGAGAGGGGCTGTGGGGACCTGGCACTGTGGTTCCTATGTGAAAATGGTAGCTGGTGGAGCCTGGACCTACACCACCTCTTCATCTGTCGCTGTCACAGTAAGGTCTGCCATCAGAAGACTGAAGGAATTGAAAAGACCAGCAGAAGCTCCACAGACACTTTGAATATCACTAGCCTATAATAAATTAATTTATGTAACAAAACTGCCTTGGTTTGTCATTAATAGTATTAGACATTTTTTTTTTTAAGAGAGAGAGAGATTTTTGTTATAGGGTGCGTGCCAGAGAGACAGAGAGACAGAAAGCAAGAAATCGCCCCCCAGGGGGAATGGCCACACTGCAATCCCTCCTCCTCTAGTCTCCTCTCGGGATTTTGGACATGCATGTACATGAACCCAGCCCAAGTTTGAAGTCGCCGGGTCCGGGACTTGAACCATGGTCAACGATCTGAGAGTCCAGTAATGTAACCATTACACCATCTGTTGGTCCCTAGACATTCTTATTTACACTGTAAATATTGCTTTTTCAAAAGACTTGGATATTAAAGTCCTAGTTTGAAAAAGGAAAAAAAAATGCCTTCAGTGACTATTGGGTCCCTATTTTTACACAGAAAAATACATCATGACTTTCCCAACCACTCAATATATGTCACACTTCCAATTAAATTACACCCTGAGAAAAGATGACAAGTTTCTAGTAGCAATAATAATAAAGTCTATTTAATAAACTCAAAACACCTAGAGGCTACAAAATTAAATGGTTCTACTTTCCAACATTGTATTCAAGAAAAGGTTACATTTTGTTCAAGTTCAATTTAAAAGTTGGGGGAGGAGGGCCAGACAGTGGCTTAAACTTGGGCCGGGCACATGTGCGTGCATGCCCAATATCTTGAAAGGAGAATGGAGAAGTGATTGCCATCCCCCCTGGGGGGTGATTTCTCACTTTCTGTCTCTCTCTCTTTCTGGCAAGTGCATGCACCCTATAGCAAAAACCTCTCCTTCTACCCCAGTGGTAGAAGGAAGCTCTGTGTGGCTCAGCCACATAGGTTTAGCAGCCCAAGATCCTAGGCACACGCATGCCCCTGACGAGGTCTGGCTGAGGCTAGGGTAGACTGATACTTAAAGACCCTGTTGGTGTACTGTCTGTCTGTCTGTCTGTCTCTCTCTCTCTCTCTCTTTAATTTTAAGCTTTTGCTACAGGGTACTTGTGCTCACCAAGGAAAGAGTAAGGGAGGGAGGAAGTAAATCACATCCCCAGGGGGTGGCCTCTTTACAATCCCTCCTTTCCTATTCTCCTCTCTGAATTTTGGGCAGGCATACAAACAAACGCGCCTGGCATAATTTTTGAGCTGCAGGTCTGGGACTCCAACCATGTAGCCAGCCACGTGGGGTCCATCTGCCATAACCTCCACATCACTTGCTAGCCCTCTTCTCTCTCTTGTTCATGGAAAAAAATAACAACTTAAAAAAAAAAAAAAGTGGGGACTGGGCAGTGGCACAGAGGTAAGAAACTACCATGCTCTTCACAGGCTGAACCTCATGGGAAAGTGCTGGCTCACATTCAGAGACCTCCCTCCTCTGCATGCTGGCCACTCACGTGACCATGATTTAGTGCTAGATTCAGCTAGGAGTGGATGGTGGCATTCAGAACTATGGGAGGGACCAGCATTTTGTGTAACGGCTATGTCGCTGGACTCCCATGTAGCTGACTGTGGTATGAGTCCTGGACTCGATGGCTTAAACTTAGGCCGGGTGCGTGTGCATGCATGCCCAAGATCCTGAAAGGAGAATGGAGAAGGGACTACCATCCCCCCTGGGGGGTGAGTTCTTGCGTTCCTTCTCTCTCTCTGTCTTTCTGGCGAGTGCATGTGCCCTACAGCAAAAACCTCCCCATTAAAAAAAAAGCTATCAGACCTATGGGAATGCTGTCTCTGTCAGCCATGGAAAAATAAATAGTGACACACTGGGCCAGCAGGTGGCGCAGTGGTGAAGTCACTGGATTCCCACCAAGGGCAACCATGTTTTGAGTCTTGGACCCTGCAGCTTGAAAAAAAAAAAAAAAAATGTGTAAAGAAAAAACAAAATGGCATGTTAAAATTGTACCATCCCCCTAAAACACTATGTGCCCTATCGTGACAGTCTAGGCTGTGATATACCTATAATGAATACGACTATTCACAGAAGCACACTACCTCTAACTTCAGCACATCTGCAAGCACATCTGCAAGCTCACAGGGAGATGGCTCTCAAAGGAGAAAAGCCTTAGCCTTTCCCACATTGATGTGACTGGCCAAAGTGTTTAACATAAGCCAAGAGAAGTGGGGGGACGGGTGAACTTCAAGCACCAAAGGTATAAATAAACGGTCTCGCTTTTGCACAGTACTCACCCGCAAGAGTACACAGAGCACACCTTCTTGCCCTCAGGCTTTCTGACAACACAGACACCACTAGTTTAAAATGGCCCTTTTCTCCTCACCAAATGTTCTCTTTTGAAAATTCTGCAATTAGAAAAGGTATCATAAACTAAAACTGTCATTAACGATCTGTATAAGGGCATTAAACTTTAGTGGACTTGGCTTTAACACCTTGTAAAAATGTTGAAATCAGTGTTTGGAAATGCATAAGCTTTAAGAATGTGTTAAATGGCCGAACACTTTAATAAGTGCCTGAAGACTGACTTGTAGGAACAAGTACAAAACATAAGCTGTCAGGACAGACTGTCCGTGGCAGGGCTGGGGCAGCACCCCAGGAGTCAAACACACCCCCAACCACCAGTTCTGTGTCCACATATCAGGTCATTTTTATTTTTACATGGGCTTTACTATGGCTGGAGAAGGACCTAGGTCTAAGTGCTTTTTGTTTGTTTTTAAGAATCTTACATTGGGACCAGCAGTTAGCATAATGGCTATATCGCTGGACTCCCACGTAGTCGACCGCGGTTCGCGTCCCGGACCCGGTGGCTTAAAACTCACGCCGGGCGCATGTACGTGCGTGCCCAAGATCCCGAGAGGAGAATGGAGGAGAAGGGATTGCGGCGTGCCCATCCCCCCTGAGGGGTGATTTCTCGCTTTCTGTCTCTATGTCTCTCTCTGTCTGTCTGGCGAGCGCAAGAGCCCTATAGCAAAAACCTCTCAAAAAAAAAAAAGAAGAATCATCTTACATCACAGGGGCCGCCAGGTGGCGTGGTGGTTAGGGGCACTGGACTCCGACATGGCTAACCACGGTTCAAATCCCAGACCTGGTAGTTAGCTCTCTCTTTCTCTCTCTCTCTCTCTCTCACACACACACACACACACACACACACACACGTGTGTATGTGTCTTTCTCACTCTGGTCAAATTGAAAATAACTATTAATAAAAAAAAAGGGGTAATTTTTCAAAAAAAGATTGCTAAATCATACACATAAACTTTTATTTAGCCTATTCTACTTAAAAGCTAAACCTTGAACACAACCTTAAATTTCAGAGCTTACTGGGGCTGGTAGGTGTCATTGTGGTTGAAGGTGCTGGACTCCCTCATGGCCGACCTCAGTTTGAGTCCTGGACTTGGTGGCTTGCTTTCTCACTTTTCTTCTCTCTCCTTCTCTCTCTCCCTCTTTCTCTGTTCCTCTCTGGTCAAATTTAAATAAATAAATGAATAAAATTAAATAATCCCTATTTTTTACAATTTCAGAGCTTGTCATCAGGGGCTGACCAGTGGTGCAACAATAAAACGTAAAGCTCTGTGAGGCTGGGGCTAGCAGGTGGCATGGTGGTTAAGGTGTTGGACTTCCACATGGCCGACCATAGTTCAATTCCCAGACCCGGTGGCTATCCTTCTCATTCTGTCTCCCTGTGTCAGCCTCTCTCTGGTGAGTGCATGTGTACCACAGCAAACAAAATAATAACAAATAAAAATTATATAATTTTTTTTAAAAAAGCCCTGTGAGGCAGATGCATATGCAAAGGTTCTAGGTTTGCTTCTGGGGTCTGCCTTGAGTACAATGGACATGCAAGTGTGCCCAAGATCTAGGCCTGGCTGGACCTAGTATGGGTCCACAGCATCAAGGCTCTGTTGTGGGTGTTGTGCTTGTGTCTCTGTCTGAATCTCTGTCTCACTCACTCATGGAGGAAATAATGAAGGAAAATGGTGCAAGACGACCTTGGAAAAACTCCTTTCTAGGAGGTGACCCTACAAATCCAGTTTTGTTTTTTTGTTTTGTTGTTTTGAGGGTTTTTTGTTTCTTGTTTTGTGTTTTTTTGCTTAACTGAACAACATCAATTACAAACAAAGGATTCGACATCCCTTCTCTACAGGTTTTTTGGACACCATTTAAATACCTATTTACAACTTAGGTATTTTAGACTTGGGAAGACTTTAGCCACATCACAATTCTTTCTCTCCGGATTTTGGACAAGCGCATACACATACCTAAACTGCCAGGTCCAGGACTCGAACCATGGTCAACTACATGGGAGTCCAGCAATGTAAACATTATGTCATCTGCTGGTCCCTATACATCTTAAAATTGTGTAAATTAAGCAAAAAAAAAAAAAGAAAAAAAAAGGAGAGGGGCAGCAGGTGACGGGAGGTTAGGGTGGCTGAATCCCATATGGCCAACTTCTCAGTTCAAGTCCTGGACCGAGTGGCTTAAAAACCATTCAGAGCACCTATACATGCATGCCCAAAATCTTGAGAGAATGGAGAAGGGATTTTGGTGTAGCCATTCCCCCCCCGGGGGGGGGTGATTTCTCACTTTTTCTCTCTCTCCAGCAAGTGCACAAGCAAAACTCTGAAGAGAGAAAAAAGGGAGAAACAAAACAACCTTGTAGAACCATAACAGTTCCTTCTTCTTCCAGAAATTGTAAATCACCTAATGAGACAGCCTGGAGAAAAGTCCAGCCATGCATTTAAAGTTACTGCCAATTATGACAAGAGTTAAACATATGTTATTACTTGTACCATTCACATAAATCTGCTTTTTAATTGAATTAAATTACTGGTAAACATTCATTTTTCTCTTTCAAAATTGTATGTTCATGCTTTTCTGTCTCCTTAGCACCTGGACAGAGTGCTGGTGGTTGGCAGGACTCAACTGATAAGCTTAAAGAAAATGAAACACAAATAAGTAATAGAAGTTAAGTTGCATCAGTAATGTTAAAATGCAACCCCAGGAGGGTTGGTGGCATAGTGGTTAAGGATGCTGAACTCCCACATGCCCGACCATGGTTCAAGTCCTGGACCTGGCAGCTTGCTTTCTTATTCCCTCTCTTCCCCCCTCTGGTCAAATTAAAATAGATAACTAACTAAATAAATAAAATTCAATAAAATATATATTTTTAATGCAATCCTCTTCCCCCTCAAAAAAAAATTTACAAAATACAATCCCAGGTCAGCCCTATAGCACAACAGGTAAGTGCTGTGCAGAGTGATCTGGATCCCACATCGTCATCCAAATTCAAATCCCAGCCCTGGTGACTTGACAAGACATGCTGGGCACATTCATGTGTGCCCAGGATCCCGACAAAATGGAGAAATTGAAGAAAAAGACTGTTGTATAAGCTGGCCCATTGGCGGACACTCTCATATGTACATAAACCCTTTGGCAATCAATCAAAAAGAGTAATCCCTTAGAGTAGATTTATTATCAGTTGGCTATAGAATTATGTCATCTTTATTTTTGTTCAAGGTCAATCACGTACTCTTCATTTTTAGAGTACAAAAAGGTATAAATATATTCAATCTTTACTGAGATCAAGCTCCAGATCTGTGCTTGTTTTTGTTTGTTTTAGGTTTTTGCTATGGAGTCCATGTGTGTGCTGGAGACGGGAAAGGTGAGAAATCACCTCCACACTCCCAAGGAATGGTCAAGCCACAATCCCTTCTCCTTCATTCTCCTCTCGGGATTTTGGGCACACTGGCATGATATTCAAGCCACTGGGTCCAGGACTCAAACTTCAGTTAGTCATATTGGATCTAGTGCCTAACCTCCACAGCATCTGTTGGTCCTCTGGAATATTCTTTCTACATTGAATAGTAGTCTATTCTTCTTTTAATATTTTTTTTTAGCTAATTAGCTTGTTTGTTTATTTATTTCAAAAGAAAGCAAAAGAGAGTCTCATGCTGTGACACACTGTTCTCCTGCAGTCTCAGTCAGCCAGATTCACAGGCATGCATACACACCTAAAGACACCTTTTGCAAAAACCCCCGAAAAAAAAAAAAAAAAAAAAAAAAAAAAACACACCACCTGCTGTCTTTTTTGTTAGTGACCAGAGGGCATGAATGTGCTTGCCAGAGAAAGACAGAGAAGTAGACACCTTGCAGTGGAACACAGTCATGCCACAATCAAATCACCATTCATTCTCTTCCATTTCTCCATTTTGTCAGGATTTGAAGCACACACGCCTGGTGTGTTTTTCAAATCATCAGGGCCAGAATTCAAACAACGCAATCAGCCACTTGGGACCAGGCTCCTTTAACCACTTGCCTATGGAGATAGTCTTAAATCTCCAGATTTTTAAAAAGTTGTAATGTTGGGCCAGCAGGTAGCATGGTGGTTAAGGTGCTGAAATTCCCACTTGGCTGGTCATAGTTTGAGTCCTGGACCTGGCAGCTTGCTTTCTCACTCTCCCTCTCTCTCTTTCTCTGGCAAAACTCATGTGAAAAATAATATTAACAATAATAATAAATAAATAAATAAATCTTTTTTTAAAAAGTTGTAGTGTTTCAATTTCATTTAAAAAAAATTTTAGATTTAGTTGTATTTATTATTAATTTTTAACTTGTTATAGGGCACACACACTCACTAGAGACATACAGACAGAGGGAGGGAAAGTGAAAAAACAAAGCACAAGGTGCCAGACTCAAACAACGTTGGCTATAAAGGAATCCAGTCCCCTAACTACCATGCCCCATAGTGTTTCAAATTTAACTGAGAAGCTGAAGCATTTATTTCAGGTATCTTGAAATTATTTTACATAAATGTCCATCTAGTCCTTTGATAAACTCAGAATTTAGGGATGGCAGTATGTAAACCAAATTAAAATTTACCATACAAGAGTTTACCAACTAGAATTTTATGTTTAATCAAGCAACTTAGTGAGATTTTTAACATTCTTCGTAAATTACACCACTATCTAATTTAGGGCCAGCAGGTGGCATGGTGGTTAGGAGCTGGACTCCCACATGGCTGACTACAGTTCTAGTTCCAGACTCAGCAGCTTGAAAATCACATGGGTGCTAGTGCGTGTGTGCTCAAAATCCCAAACCTGACCATCTGCTCTAGGGAATGATTTCTCACTTTCCTTCTCTCTGGCTCTCTTTGGTGAGCACACACTTCCTGTGCCAAAGGCCTAAAAAGTAAGGTCCATTCATGGTGGCACAAGCAATGAAGTACTGCTCTGCACTGCTGGAGCCATGTGGAAGACCACAGTTTGGATCCTGACTCGATGTGGATGTGCGCACCCTTGATCCCGGCTGGCAGGCTGGGATGGGATCATAGTCTCACATGACCCAGTGGAGGGCGTCTGTCCTTTCTCTCCATAAAATAAAAATAAAACGAACTCAAAATTTTCTAAAAATTTATTTTGAAAAAGCTAAATATTGGGGGTCGGCAGGTGACGTGATGGTTAAAGGCACTGGAACTGCACATGACTGACTATTGTTCGAGTCCTGGACCTGGCAGCTTGCTTTCTTACTTTGTGTCAAATTAAAAATAACAATAACAATAAAGGAAATAATTCTTTAAAAAAAGGCAATATTTATACTGATACATTTTACTTTCAGTGATGTTACGATTGTATATGAGTCAGATCTGTATTTTAAACAGTACGGTGATAATTTTACAATAAACTTAGTAAAGTTCAAGAATACAACTAATCTGGGGACCAGCAGGTGGCATGGTGGTTAAGGTGGTGGAATTCCCACATGGCTGACTGTGGTTCAAGTCCTGGACCTGGTGGCTTGTTTTCTCACTCTTCCTCTCTGTCTTTCTCTGGAAAAATTCATGCGAAGATAATAATAAATAAATAAAATAATTCTAAAAAAAGAGAATACAACTAATCTTTTTTTTTAATTTTTTACTTTATTTATTCATTTATTTTTTAGTTTGATCAGAGAGAGACAGATGGTGAGAGTGAACGAGAGAGGAAGTGAGAAAGCAAGTCACCAGATTCAGGACTCAAACTCTGGTCAGCCATGTGGGAGTGTCCAGTGCCTTAACCACCACGCCACCTGCTAGTCCCAAGAATACAACTAATCTTAAATATGTTACGCAGAATGAACTACTAGCTATAATTCCATTACAAGGTATTTAGTTACATCAAATTAAACTATACTGATGTGCATGCAACATTTTAGACTTCCACCTGAATTAAAACACTAATATTTCATTAAAAATTAACTACTAGGGACCATAACTACTAGGGACCAGCAGTTAGCGTAATGTATGTTGCTGGACTCCCACGTAGTCAACCGCAGTTCAAGTCCCGGACCCGGTGGCTTAAAACTCATGCCGGGTGCGTGTGCGTGCGTGCCCAAGATCCCGAGAGGAGAATGGAGGAGAAAGGATTGCGGAATGGCTATCCCCCCTGGGCGGTGATTTCTTGCTTTCTATCTTTCTCTCTCTGTCTTCCTGGCGAGTGCGCGCGCCCTATAGCAAAAACCTCTCCCCCCCCCAAAAAAAAAGATTAACTACTGTACACGTCACTTTGAAAATATGTATGTTGTTAACAACTTAAAAACTGAAAATTACGGTCCAGCAGGTGGTGTGAAGGTTAAGGTGGCTGGATCTTACATGGCCAACTAACTGCACAGTTCAAAAGTCCCAGACCTGGGAACATAAAAAGCATACAAGGCACCTATCCATGTGTGCCCCCAAAAAATATCCTGAGAATGGAAGAGAAGGGATCTCAGTGTGGTCACAAACAGCCCCACATCCCGCTAGGGGTACTTTCTCACTCTCTCTCTTACTCTCCCCTCTTACTCTCTTTCTCTGGCAAGCACACATATCATATAGCAAACTTAAAAAAATAAAAACTAGGGGACCAGCAGATGGCATAATGGTTACGTCGCTGGACTCGCACATAGTCAAGCGTTATCAAATCCCAGACCCAGCAGCTTAAAACTCACGCCAGGTGCATAAGCATGAGTGCCAAAATCCAAGAAGAGAATGGAGAATGGACTGCATGCAGCATGGCCATCCCACGTAGGGGCTGATTTCTCACGCCCTATAGCAAAAATCTCTTAAAACAAAACAAAACCAAAAAACACTGAAAATTACTCTTTAAAATTATAAAGAACTCCAGGACCAGCAGTTAGCGTAACGGCTATGTCGCTGGACTCCCATGTAGTCGACCGTGGTTTGCGTCCCAGACCCAGTGGCTTAAAACTCACACCGGGCACATGTGCGTGAATGCCCAAGATCCTGAGAGGAGAATGGAGGAGAAGGGATTGCGGCGTGGCCATTCCCCTTGGGGGGTGATTTCTCACTTTCTGTCTTTCTGTCTCTCTCTCTGTCTGGTGAGCGCACTCGCACTGTAGTGAAAACCTCTTTAAAAAATAAATAAATAAAATTAAAATGATAAAGAACTGGGGTCAGCAGGTGGCACAGTTGTTAGTGGTTGTGGCGCTGTAATCCCACATGGCCTACAACAGTTTGGGCCCTGGACTTAGCAGTGTGAAACTCATGCCAGGTGCATATGCGATCCTATCCAAAATCCCAAGAGGAAAATGGAGAAGGGATTGAGGCATGGCCATCCCCCTGAGGAGTGATTTCTTACTTTCTCTTTCTCTGTCTCCATCTAGCACATGTGCCCTATAGCAAAAATCTGTCTTAAAATGACATCCTGGTCCAAGATCCAGATCTGGCAACTTAAAAATCATGCTGGGTATGTATGTGTGCACATGCCCAAAATCCAGAGAGGGGAATGGAGAAGAAGGGACTGCAGTGTGGCCATCACCCTGGTGTTGAAGTGGGGGTAGATTTCTGACTCTCTCTCTCTAGTGAGCACATGTAGCCTATAACAAAAACTAAAAAAAATAAATAAAAAAAATTATGAACTACTTAAATCCTTTTAGCTTACAAATCACATTTTAGTATTTTCTGGATTATCAATATTTATTATAATAAAAAAGAAACAGAAATTTCAGAACTTCCCTCCTAAAAAACTCATTTAAGAACACCATTAGGGAAAAAAAGAGAGAAAATGTATTAAGAATGAAATATAGAGGGAACCAGCAGTTAGCGTAATGGCTATGTCGCTGGACTCCCACGTAGTCGACCGCGGTTCACGTCCCGGACCCGGTGGCTTAAAAAACTCACGCCGGGCGCGTGTGCATGCGTACCCAAGATCCCAAGAGGAGAATGGAGGAGAAGGGATTGCGGCGTGACCATCCCCCCTGGGTGATTTCTCGCTTTCTGTCTCTATGTCTCTCTCTGTCTGTCTGGCGAGCGCACGCGCCCTACAGTGAAAATCTCTCCAAAAAAAAAAAAAAAGAACAACGGGTGGCATAGCAGTTATGGCAAAGGACTCCCACATGGTCAACCCCGGTTCTACTCCTAGACCCAGTGGCTTGAAACTCACACTGGGCACGTGTGCATGCCTGCCCAAAATCCTGAGAGAAGAATGGAGAAGTGACTGCAGTGTGGCCATCCCCCATAGGGGGCGATTTCTTATTTTCTCTTTGTCTCTGTCCCTCTGGTGAGTACATGTGCCCGCGATCGAAACTTAAAAAAAAAAAAAAAAAAAAGAATAAAATATAAAATAAAAATTTAAATGTAAAATAAAATTAGAATCTAGGGCACTGAAGAGTTCCTGTTAAGTGTGTGTATACACTATTTAAAAACACTACTCTGAGGTTTGTCAGAGGTTTGACAGGGGATGGAAGAATTGTTCTTTTCTTGTCAGTAAACATTATACAACACCTTCTTCTTTCCATCATAATTTATCATGGGGATATACCACATTCTGGAGTTTTCTGAAAATTAGAATTGTCTTTAACATAGTAATAATGGAAATTAAACTATTGCAAATATCCTCTTATTAAGAAGACTTTTAAAAAACAAGTAATACTACTTTATCAGTTCACATTTGGGCAAATACATTTTACTCCTAAAACAAAATCCACTATTTTAAAAGTTATAAGCAGCCCCGTTCAAGGATTTTGACCACCAAGGACCCTCTGCCCAGACTTTGCCCTCCTGCTCTCCAGTCTAGCCAAGAGTAAGGATAAGCCAAACAGCAGCCATTTATATTTGAGTTCTGACAGACTGCAGGTAACCTACTTATGCATTCCTCTGATTGCTCAGACTTAACTCCAAAACATAGGAAAAAACATATAATCCATCAGATGACCAGAAACCACCGCAGAAGCACAAGAAATATGAGAAACAAAGAAAATAACTCTCCTCTAGTGGAAAAGAATAACTCCTCTTCTTCCACAAAGAATACAAGGGGACTAATGGAAATGTGAGATAAAGAATTTAAAATATTCATAGTGACAAAGCTAACAGATGTAAGAGAATAGAAATGATGAATTCCAGAAGATGCAGGAGAAAAGAGACACTGCGTTCCAGGAGGTGAGGAAGTCCTTGCACTATCTGAAAGAGGAGATACACATCATAAAAAAGAATCAAATGGAATTGTTAGAGATGAAGGTTGTAATACAGGAAATCAAAACTTCTGCTGAAAATATCAAAAGCAGAGTAGATTATGAAGAAGACCAAATCTCAAATGTAGAAGACAGAACCTCTGACCTAGAAAAATTCACCAAAATGACTGAGAAAATAACCTAAAAAATGAAAATAACATAATACTAGATACAACTAAATGCCCAAACATCCGGATCATTGGTATCCCAGGTGAAGAAACTAATAAGGGCATTGATAATCTATTCCATAAAATCCTAGAAGAAAACATTCCAAACTTAGAGAGGTACTCAAATATTCAGACCCAAGAAATACAAAGGACCCCACATAGAATCAACGCAAGAAGATCTTCCCCGAGGCACATCATAGCCAGATTGACCAAAGCCACAGACAGAGAGAAGATACTAAAATTGGCAAGAGAGAAACATCAAGTTACTTTCAAAGGATATCCTATAAGGCTAATGTTGGACCTCTCATTGGAAACAATGCAAGCAAGGAAAGAATGGGAAAATACATTCAAAGTGTTAAGTGAAGGGACCAGCAGTTAGCGTAATGGCTATGTCGCTGGACTCCCACATAGTCGACCACGGTTTGAGTCCCGGACCCGGTGGCTTAAACTCATGCCACACGCCCAAGATCCTGAGAGGAGAATGGAGAAGGGATTGCGGCGTGGCCATCTCCCCTGGGGGTGATTTCTCGCTTTCTATCTCTCTGTCTCTCTCTGTCTGTCTGACGAGCGCACGCATCCTATAGCAAAAATCTCTCCAAAAAAAAGAAAAAAAAAAGTGTTAAGTGAAAAACAATTTCAACCAAGAATACTATACCCACACAAATATCTTTCATATGGGAAAAAAAGACAAAAACATTCTCAGGTAAACAAAACTTGAAAGAATTTACCAACACCAGACCAACTCTCCAAGAAATCTGAAGGGAGTGCTATACCAGAACAACTAAAGTTGGACACACAGAAATGAGAGTACAAGCAACAACCAAGAGAATGGCCAGCCTAATGGTAGGGAGAAGTCCAGAGTTGAATGTTAACTTCCAGAGTTTAAATGGAAAAATCAGACTGTTGATAGGTTCATCTATCTACTATTTGAACCGAAGCCTAACCTTTTTCCTGTTCTATTAAAACTAAACTTTGAAATTAAAAAATACATTAAAAAATACTATCAATACCTATTTAATGACTACAGTAAGCTATATAGCCCCAGTGAGGTGCTACTTTATTGTCACTGAGGTTTATGCCTAAAGTCAGACATTACATATGTACATATGTACATATGTACATATCAGCTGTGCTTGCAATCAAAAGTCTTTAAATTAATTAAGCTCTTTAGGGAATCAATAAAATATGAGGGGGGGAGGTATTAAAAACAACTGTACCTACCAGAGACAGTGTGTGTGGGGGGGAGTTGACAGAGAGTGAGCAGTAGGAAATCAAGGGGAGAAAATAAAGCAAACCTTGTAAGAAAGAATAAATACAAAATTATTTGTTGATGATAACATGTATGAGAATATCCCTGATTGAGTCAATATACAATGTATACTGGATGGAAAAATCTCATTTTGTATACTGTATTAATGTACAGTGAATGACTGTAAATAAATAGATAGATAAAGTAGATAAATAAGACCAAAAAAACCTCCCACTACTTTAGTGGTATTCAATACACTATACTACGATAATTTTACCTGTCCACCTTCCAAAGCACCCTTAAAATTGCATTTAAAACCTTAAAATAGGGAACAGCCACTAGCATGGTGATTAAGGTAGTTGGATCCCACACAGCCAACTGCATGGTCTGAGTCTCAGACACAGGAGCTTGAGAAACACTCAGGGCATATGTATGTGTGTCCAAAATCCCAAAAGGAGGGATTAATGGAGAGAAAGGATTGTAGTGTGACCATGCCCCATGGGGGCTGCTTTTCCTTTCCCCCTTCTCTGTGAGCGCACATGCCCTCTAGCAAAACAAAACCTGCTAAGATCTAAGATCAGCAAAACAGAACTATTGTGAAAAAAGAAAGCTACTAAGCTTTTTCAAGTTAGGAAAACGGGCAGAAGTGCTTTGTGCATACTCTTCTCCTCTTCCTTTTTTTTTTTTTTTTGGAGAGGTTTTTGCTACAGGGTACATGCGCTCGCCATACAGACAGAGAGAGACAGAGAGATAGAAAGCGAGAAATCACCCCCCAGGGGGGATGGTCACGCCGCAATCCCTTCTCCTCCATTCTCCTCTCGGGATCTTGGGCATGCGCACACACATGCGCCCGGCATGAGTTTTAAGCCACTGGGTCCGGGATTCGAACTGCGGTCAACTACATGGGAGTCCAGCGACATAGCCATTACGCTAACTGCTGGTCCCTAAATAAAATAATTTAAAAAAAAAAATACCATGGGCAAAATAATAAATATTTTCTTTTAACAATGTGTGGGGGGCTAGCAGATGGCATAGCAGTTAAGGAGCTGGACTCCCACATGGCCAACAGTGGTTCAAGTCCCAGACTCTGCGGCTTGAAAGTCACATGAGGCATGTGTGAGTGTGTACCCAATATTCTAAGAGGAAAATGGAGGAGAAAAGAGTGAGGCATGGCCATCTCCCAGAGGGGTGAATTCTCTTTCTCCCTCTCCAAGCACTCAGGCCCTATAGCAAAACTCTCTAAATACAGACAGACAGACAGACAGACATAAAAGCATGGGCTCAGTCAACTTTTATAAATAGTGTTCCCAAGCATAAATCACAATTTACCCTAATTGCCCTCAGAGGGTACCCAAAGAACAGCTCTGAATTCTGTGATCTATTTTTTTTTAATAACTATTTATTTAGGGGCCATCATATGGCATAGTTGTTAAAGCACTGGACTCCCACATGGGTGATCATGGTTTGAGTCCTGAACCTGAAGGCTTGAAACTCATAGCAAGTGCTTGTACCCGAATGCTCAAGATCCCAAGAGGAGAATGGAAAAGGGACTGTGGCATGGCTATCCCCCCCTCCCCAGGAGGGGGGGTGATTTCTCGCTTTGTCTCTCTGGCAAACGCCATGTATCTTATAGCAAAAATCTCTATTAAAAATAATTATTGATTGCTTATAGACCGGAAGCAGGGCGTTTAGTTCTCTTCCCCACTATACACGATGGCAGGAGATAAAGCTGCAAAGCAGGATACTAAGGAGAAGAACCCGAAGCCAAGAAGACTGATGCCAGTGGCAAGGTTAAAAAGGGTGACCCCAAGGCT
>NW_006159659.1:5210487-5213490 GCF_000334495.1 Tupaia belangeri chinensis | reverse complement strand
TCACTCCTGGGACCATTCTGATCATCCTCACTGGACCCACAGAGGCAAGAGAGTGGTTTTCCTGAAGCAGCTGAGCAGTGGCTTGCTACTTGTAACTGGACTGCTGGTTCTCAATCGAGTTCCACTGCATAGAACACACCAGAAATTTGTCATTGCCTCCTCCATGGAAATTGATATTAGCAAAGTAAAAATCCCAAAGCACTTTACAGATGCTTACTTCAAGAAAAAGAAACTGCGGAAGCCCAGACACCAGGAAGGTGAGATCTTCAACACAGAGAAAGAGAAATACAAGATTTCAGAGCAGTGCAAGATTGATCAGAAAAGTTGTGGATTTGCAAATTTTACCAAAAATCAAAGCTATTCCTCAGCTCCAGGACTACCTGCGATCCGTGTTTGCTCTTACAAATGGAGTCTATCCTCACAAATTGGTCTTCTAGATTTTTTTGCCAAGAACCTAATTAAATAACTGATTATAAAAAAATAATTATTATTATGAATTTGCTATAAGGGCTGTGGGCTCATCAGAGAGAGAGAGAGAGAGAGAAAGAGAGAGAGAGAGAAAATGTGAAAGTAAGCCACCAGGTCCGGGACTCGAATCACACTTGGTCATGTGAGTCCAGTGCCCCAAAACACCAACACCACCTGATGCCCCTCCATAAACTATTTTAGAGGCACAGCCATTCTCATGAAACACTGAAGAGGCAAAAGCAGTTCAACACGATCTCTGGAGAACAGATCGCAAAATTAACACAGGCATCTTCTACAATAATCCCAAATATCCATCTGCTAAATGGTGTTAACCAACTACACTGACCATACCCCTAAAATTAAACACGTGGAGAATGAGAACACAGTCACTCCACTGGGCACACAGGCTGCTCTAGCCACCCCCTCAGCTCAGCCTCAGTTACCTTCCTGCCTCACACTGGAACCTCTTTAGTTGCCAACGCTTGTAGTCCCCTGCACACACCAGGATGTTTCCCACAGACACGCCTGGCCCCTGCTTGCTCTGCCTCTCTCATCCCCACTGCCCATGGCTAGCCTCTTCACAAGCCTCTCAAAAACTATCCCAGGCCAACTGTACCAGCACCCAGGCTGAGCCTATAGCCCATCCTATATTTCTGGGGAATCCCACATACACCCCATGACTTTTGTTTGTTTGAAGTTTATGCTATAGGGTGCGTGCACTCACTAGAGAGAGACAGAGTGAGAAAGTGAGAATCACTCCCCGGAGGGATGGCCACAACACAGTCCCTTCTCCGGTCTCCACTTGCAATTTCGGGCATGCACACATATGTACCCAGTGTATTTTCCAAGTCACAGGACTCAAACCACTCCGACCACCATGAGAGATCCAGCTGCCTTAACCACCACACGACCCAGCTGGCCCATTCTATGACACAGTTACAACTTTTTTTTTTCTTTTTTCAAGCCACCTGCAAGACTGGAACCACAGTCGGCCATGTGGGATCTAAGCACCTTAATTGCCACACCACCTGCTAGCCCTATAATTTCTCTTTACTTGCAGAGATTTCAACTCACCTTTAAAATCACCACAGTGAACCACTATGACAGCTTAAAATAAAAATAACAGATCCCAGGAATTCCAACAAAGTGGGAGCCACCTTTCTTTAAGACAAGGGTCTTTTTTTTCCTAGACCCTGACACCTGGTACGGAATCAACTAAGAGCACAAGTACTCAAGCTGTGCCTGTTAAACCAAAATTTATAAAAGCCATGAGGAACAAATTCATTTCTAAAATCCATAAAATACAGAAATAGGTAAACTAGCACACACACACACCCCAAAAAAGGAAACTGAAAATTTCAACCTCACTTAACTCTCCAAAGAAAAAGCAAGAGCATCTCCATTTTGCAAACCCAGCAGACTATTTTAGAAATTTTATTTATTATTCGGGACCAGAAGTTAGTGTAATGGCTATGTCGCTGGACTCCCACATGGTTGACTGCAGTTCGAGTCCCGGACCCGGCGGCTTAAACTCATGCCAGGCGCATGTGCGTGCATGCCCAAGATCCCAAAAGGAGAATGGAGAAGAAGGGATTGTGGCATGGCCATTCCCCCTGGGGGGTGATTTCTCGCTTTCTGTCTCTCTGTCTCTCTTTCTGGCGAGCGCATGCGCCATATAGCAAAAACCTCCCCCCCCCAAAATGTTATTTATTATTATTGTTTAAATTTGCTATAGGGCACATGCACTCACCAGAGTGAGAGAGAGAAAAGGAAAGAGAGAGAGAAGGAAAGTGAGAAAGCAAGCCACCAGGTTTGGGACTTCAACTGCAGTTGGCCACATGGGAGAGCAGTGCCTTAACCACCATGCCACTTGCTGGTCCCCCAGCTGCCTTTTTTTGTTTTTAAAGAATTATTTCATTTAACTTTGTTTGTTTAATTTGAACAGAGAGGGGCAGAGCAACCGAGTGAGAAAGTGAGAAAAGAAGCCACTAGAGGTCTGGGATTCGAACCATAGTCAGTCGTGTGAGTTCCAGTGCCCTTAACCACTGTGCCACCTGCCAGCCCCCTTTTTTTTTTTTTTTAAAGAGAGATTTTTGCTAAAGGGTAATGTGTGCTATCCACATAGAGAGAGCAAGAAATTACTCCCCAGGGGGATGACCAAACTACAATCCCTTCTCCTCCATTCTCTTCTCACATGTACCCGGCGTGAATTTTAAGCTGCCAGTCCAGGACTCAAACCACAGTCAACTACGTGGGAGTCCAGGAACATAATCATTACACCGTCACTGGGAAGAACGTAATCACTTTTTAAATATTTTAACCACCACTATCAGTTCTCTTAACTAAGCTCTCACTCAGGTAGGGTAGCAAGATGAATAGCACCTTATTTTGTTATTTTTTTGGAGAGATTTTCGCTATAGGGCGTGTGCGCTCGCCAGACAGACAAAGAGAGACATAGAGACGGAAAGCGAGAAATCACCCCCCCCAGGGGGGATGGTCATGCCGCAATCTCTTCTCCTCCATTCTCCTCTCGGG
>NW_006159659.1:5208757-5210457 GCF_000334495.1 Tupaia belangeri chinensis | reverse complement strand
TTTTAAGCCACCGGGTCCGGGATGCAAACCGTGGTCGACAACGTGGGAGTCCAGCAACACGGCCATTACGCTAACTGCTGGTTCCCAATAGCACCTTCTTTTGGAATCCAAGTTTTAATCAAATTCTCAAAACGTAGTTTAGTGAAATTCCTCTACATGAAACTGTTAGTTTCTGGGTAAAATTCAAAACGCAAGGTGCTTGCAAAGTATGGGCAAACATAAGCCCTAGGTAGCTGAGCCATAAATTACCAGATTCAAACCCTAGAGCATTTTCTTTCATTTTTATATGAAGGAACACAAATGAAATGGCAGACACTCTCGCAACCACAGCATCTGTGGTAAAGAGCAAGGCTGTTCCTAGAATGATATAGACAACTTCCATGCTTAAAAAGACAGTCCAGCAACCAGCAGATAGTGTAATGGTTACATCACTGGACTCCCACATAGTTGATTCAGGTTTGAGTAGTCCCGGCCCGGCAGCTTAAAACTCACAACGACAGCTTAAAACTCATGCCGAGTTCGTGCACAAAATCCCAAGAGGAGAATGGAGAAGGGATTGCAACATAGCTATCCCCTGGGGGGGTGGGGGGGCGGTGGTTTCTTGCTTTCTGTCTGTCTCTCGGTAAGTGCACAGGTCATATAGCAAAATCTTGCGCGCACACACACACATACAAAAAAGACAACTCATACCCAAACTGTCTCACTTCACTGTTCATTGAAATAAGCCCTCTTCATTGTCAAATTATTACTAAGCATGTACACACAGATGGCAAGAGAGGACTCCCTAATGAGACATGGTCACTTTGCAATTCCTTCTCCATTTCCTCATCTTGTTGGGATTTGGGGCACATATGCACACACATCTGATGTATTTTTCAAGCCACTAGGGACAGGACTCAAATTTTAAATGATCATGTGGGATCCCGCTCTCTTAACGACTCAGGTACAGGGTCAGATCTTATTTTTTGCAGAGCACTTCCAAATTTAAATGTACAATTCTCAGTCTATGTTTACATTGTAAAAATCCCCAACCAAGGGTTCAATGACATATTTTTAAGTGTGCTTGAGGGAAATGACTATGAGAAGAACAGCTAAATTATCGCACACCCATGCTGAACAATACAACTGTTTGTTAAAGAGAACCATTTGTACATACACTAAAGATTCTTTCACACGCATTGTTTAGTAAAAGCACAAGACATAGATAATATGATTTGATAATTTTATTAAATAATGTTCATGGGGGGCCAGGAGGTGGCACGGTGGTTAAGGTGCTGGATTCCCACAATGGCCAACTGCAGTTTGAGTCCTGGACCTGGCTGCTGGAAAATCATACCACTGTGAGCATGTGCAAGCCCAAAATTCCCGAAAGAGAATGGAAAAGGGATTGAAGAGTGGTCACACGCCCTCAGGGGTGATTTCTCATTTTCCCTCTTTCTGGGTCTCTCTGGCAAGTGTAAGCACTCTAAGGCAATTTAAAAAAATAATAAAATAAAAATAAAAATTGTGGCTAAGCCAGTCTCATGGTTGTGGGAGCAAATCACATAAGGTTGACTGCAGTTCAAATCCCAGGTCTAATGGGTTAAGAAACACACCAGGCAATGTGTGTGTGCGTGCCCAAAATGCTAACAGAATGGAGAAACAGAGAAAGGACTGTGGCATGACCACACCCAATTGGGAATGTGTGTCCCGTCCGCCCC
>NW_006159659.1:5205510-5208735 GCF_000334495.1 Tupaia belangeri chinensis | reverse complement strand
AGATAACACACATATACCCTGGTAGTAAGACTTTTTTTTTTTTTTTTAATAGTTTGTGGATACATGATTAGAAGTTCTGGAAAATAATATATCAAGTTACCAGTGGTAACGCCTGTAAAGTATGTGGAGATGGTTAGGATTTGAAAAAAAAAAAAAAACTTTTCACATTTTACCTTGTGTTTTTAATTAATTTGAAACATACATATGTAAAAATTAACTGGTCTATTTGGTGTTTACACAATATTATACCTAGGTTATATCATAAGAGAAAAGATACATGCTCACAGTAAATAAAACACACACTATCCACAGATTTCTGCTTAGATGTTTACATTCCAAAACAGAACAAAGATTTTTTCCATATTTCTGTTATCATCAGCAAATATAATCTATATCCAGCTTTCACGTCTGAATCTCAAGGGGAAACTACAACCGTTGCTATAAGAGTGACTATTCGGTGACACCAAATTGATGCTTTATATACACTGTTTTACAGGATCCTAAGATCCACCATTTCCATTCTTTTTTCTTTTTTAAAAATTTGCTAGAGGACACACGCGCTGGCCAGAGAGACACACAGAGAAAGAGGAAAAGCAAGAAAGCACCTCCCAAAGAGCATGGTAATGTCCCAATCCTATTCTCTGTTTTTCCTTCCTTTTGGGATTTTGAGCATGAGCATGTGTGCACACACGCTCTGCATGTTTCTCAAGCCACAGTCACGCGGGATCCGGCTGCCTTAACCATCATGCCACCAGCTAGCCCACACCATCTCCATTTCATCTCCCCAGATGTCAATCACCTCACCCTAAACACCATCATGTACTGTAGAACTGGGATTCAAACCCAGATCTAAGACCTTATATTCCACATCTTTCTGGCTATACCTTTCAGTTCAATGAGGACACAGAGGTGGGCCACAGAAGGGCTCCTAAGCAAGATGTTTCAGCATAAATTCTCCCTCTACAAATTCTCAAACTTTTCCCAAGTTAAAGAGCTTGCCCTCTGGGAACCAGCAGTTAGCTTAAGGGCTATGTCACTGGACTCCCACATAGTCAACCATGGTTTGTGTCCCGGACCCAGTGGCTTAAAACTCACGCCAGGTGCATGTGCGTGCGTGCGTGCGTGCCCAAGATCCCGAGAGGAGAATGGAGGAGAAGGGATTGCAGTGTGACTATCCCCCCTGGGGGGTGATTTCTCGCTTTCTGTCTCAACGTCTCTCTCTGTCTGTCTGGCGAGCGCATGCGCCCTATAGCAAAAACCTCTCCAAAAAAAAAAAAGAGCTTGCCCTCTGCAACCCAGTGTCCTGCCAAACTGGATAACAGGCTGGAACAAACAGGCACCAAGGACTCCACTCCAGACACCTCTACCTCTTTTGCAATCTAAAAACACAATTGCATGAGTCTGCAACCACCCTCTTGAGACAAAGCCGTGGTCTCTCCTTCTCCCTGCCCTGCCCACTGTTCTACTCTCATTATCTCCCTAGCTAGCTCCCCACCACTTCTGGCAACTCACATATGTTAAAATGAAGTTACTAAAAATATAACACACACAAAAAAAGAAAGACACATTTTCTATCTAAAACAGGATGTCAAATATTTCTTTGTTCAGAGAGATTTTTTACTAGAGGGCATGTGCACTTGCCGGAGAGAGACAGAGAAAGCAAGAACTCCCCACCCCCACCCCAAGGGGGATGGCCATGTGGCAATTCCCCCAGATCCAAGACTTAAATGGGTCCAAGACTCAAATCACAGTTGGCCACGTGAGAGTCCAGCACCTTAACCGCTATGCCACCTGCTGGCCCCAAATGTTTTTTATTCTACAAAAAGTCTCAGATTCCAGATTACCTGTACCCATCATTTTACTAAAAGATGACAATAAACCAAGTCTTTAAGGAACCTAAACAAGATTTCCATACTTTAGAAAAGGCAAGAAATTGAACCTCTCTGCTCTAAGATGCCACTGCATGTGTAAAGGCTGCCATGTAAACTATGCTGAGAATATGGGTACTTAAATGGGAGTGGCAAAGGCAGGCAAGAAGAGCCACAGAACCTAGAGAAAGGTAGCAGAGACCACCCACAGGGCCTCGGGCAGGTCACCACTCCCAGGGCTTTCTGCGAAATCCTTTGGTAAGGCAACAAATTCCACTGAAGAATCCTGTTATCTCATAATTTTTGTTTTGTGATTTTTGTTTGTTTGTTGTCTTGTTGCTATAGGGAACATGCACTTACCAGGAACAGACAGAGACAGAAGGAAAATAAGAAAATACTACTCAGGTAGGATGGTCACACCACAATCCCTTCTCTTTTCTTCTCTCTGGATTTTGGGCATGTACGCACATACACACCTGTCATGTTTTTCAAGCCACAGGGTCCAGTACTCAAGCCATGCAGTTGGCCATGTGGGTTCCAGTCACTTTAACCACCACGCCACTGGCTGGCCTCATTTTTCTTAGTTTTTCTTTCTTAAAAACAGTAGTGGGGCCAGCAGGTGGCATAGTGGTTAAGATGCTGGACTCCCACATGGCTGACCACAGTTCAAGTCCCGGACCGAGAGGCTTGAAACTCCGGCAGAATCATATGTGTGCATGCCCAAAATCCCAAGATGAGAATGGAGGATAAGGGATTACACATGCCCATCCCCTACAGTAGGGTGATTTCTCACTTTCTGTTTGTCTCCCCAGTAAGCATGTACACCCTATGACAAAATGTCTCTTAAAAAAAAAAATAGTTGGGGCCAGCAAGTGGCATGGTCGTTAAAGGCGCTGGACTCCCACATGGCCGATCACGGTTCTAGTCTCGGACCTGGTGGCTTGCTTTCTCACTTCCTCTCTCTCTCTCTCTCTGATCAAACTGGAAAATAATAATGATAATAACAAATAAAGTTAAAATAAAAAATAATTCTTTAAAAAAACAATAGTAGATGTCAAAGTCAACAGGCAGCATGTCTGGTAGGACAGTGGACTTCCACATGGCCAGCCATAGCTGAGTCCCTGACCTGGTGGCTTATTTTCTCACTTTCCTTCTCTGGTCAATTAAAATAATAATAATAATAATTAATAAAATTAAGTGATTCTTTAAATAAAAATAGATGTTGACCCAGCTGCAGTGGCATAGGTAGTAGGGCACCACTGCACAATACTAGAGCCATATGAAAGCCCCCAGTTCAAATTCTGGGTTCACCTGACTACACTGGGCATGCCCATGATCCTGGCAGGCTGAGAGGATA
>NW_006159659.1:5195810-5205479 GCF_000334495.1 Tupaia belangeri chinensis | reverse complement strand
AACGCCAGTGTGGCAGAACTCTGTTAAGGGTATCTGTCTCTCTTTTCCCCTCTCTTCTTTTCATATAAAAGAAATAATAGAATAGTATTTTTAAAAAGACTTTTTAGCACATTCTATTGATCAAATGATTTATATAGACAAATATAGAGGTCCTAAATTCCAAATCGAATTTTCTGTCTCAAAGTCAATTGATATAACGTATCACCTAGTTTTGGCAACTACTGTGACCAACAAAGACAGGGTTCATAATTTGGAGACTATGCTACTTTACCACACACTAGATTTTCAGATATGTAGAAACAAGAGAATTTAAGTACTTCCAAAAGATTTATTCTATTTCTTGTGGCAAAAGTTTTATTAATGAAATGGAAGGAATGCTTAATTTACGCCAGCATCCTAAATTAACCAAGTGACTAAAGTATTTTAAACCTAGTTCATGATATCCATAAATGTTCTAGTCAATCATTTCAACCTCTGCTTGTCAAATCAGCAGGTATTTAGACCACCACATAGGAGTACTAGACTTGTCTACACTGTTTTGGAACCTAAGAAAGACAGCTTCTGAGGATTTCCCAGAATGAGTTGTTTATAAGAAAGTGAGGAACCAGGTGGTAGCACAATGGTAATGCAACTGGACCCACATGGGGACAGTTTTGGGTATGCATCGTGGGACCTCCCCGAACATGGGATGGATTATGGCATGGAGACCTTGTTGGAGTTTCGATCCACCCCACCATCGTCACCAAAAAAAAAAAGACAAAAAAAAAAAAAAAAAGCAAGTGAGCTCACAGCCACCAGAAATGTTCAAACCTGCCAGACAGAGGTTGACTTCAGATGTCACAATCAACTGTCCATTAACCAAGAGAATTTACTAAACTTAGGAGAGACTCTTCCATTTGTATAAGATTATAAATAAATATCCCCGTGTTTCTAGAAAAAATTTTAAGAGTGGAAAAAAAAGAGAAAAAAGGACCAAGTAAGTGGTGGCTTACTTTCTCACTTTCTCTCTCACTCTCTGGTCAAATTTAAATAAATACATAAAGTTCAATAATTATTTTTTAAAAATTCATTAATGATTCTCCATCTATTTACAGCAGAGCTGTAAAGAAGGCTGAGATTGAACACCCCTCCCACTTACTTACTCATCCATCTACATCACAAACTCTCAGTGGTATTTTTTTTCCTCCCATCTATATTATTGCTCTGTCATTTGACAGCTGACAGTTCTCTGTGGCATTCTACACAGTCAATTGTCCCCTCCTCCACAGGCTGTCTTCACCTACCTCTCAGAAACAGCTTGCTCTGCCCGCTTCCCTCTACCTCACCATTCTCGTACCGTCCTTTGGTCTTTCCTTCCTCCTAAAGCCCTGGACTCAGTCCCTTGGTGATTCTGTGTGTTTGTATGGTTTCATATACCATAAGCTAATGACAACCTTAACTACTACTTCTATTTTCACCTTCCCCTGCTCTCCTAAGGTCTGGATTACATGTCCAACTGTCAACTCAGCTTCCTCATTTAAATGTATAAAAAGCATTAGAAATACAATAGGTCAAAAGCAAAGTTCCTGATTCCCACCCAAGAATCTACTCCTATCCCCAGTATTCTCCACACTGGTAAATGGTACCATCTTCCACCTAGTTGTTCTGGCCAGAAAACTTTGTCATTCTTGACTCCCCTCATATCCTTCATCTAATCCATCGGCAGATCCTGTTTGCTTCTCCTCAGAAATATACAGAGGATGGCTACTACTCATTTCCTCCAAAGCTAATACCATCATTTCTTGTCAGGATATTACAAGTGCGACTGGCTCAACATTTCTAGTGTTAAATGAGATTTTTCAGATAGTTTATATTCCAAGCATTTCAAAGTCAGCACTTCCCCCTTCCTCCAATGTGTGGAAGATGACTTGCAAAAATGTCCGCCAACAATTCTTCCTTCTCTGAACATGCATACCACTCTCCCTTACAGAAGTAAAGTCTATTTCATATCCCCCTTGAATCTGGGCTGGCCTGGTATTTTGCCTTGATCAAAAGAGAACATGACAGAAGTAACAATGTGCTAATTCTGGGTCTAACCTTTAAATGGACTTGCAGCTTCCAGTCAGAAGGTGGCTTGGAGGTTAAAGCAGCTGAATCCCACATTGCCCGCTCTGAGGTTCGTGTCCAGACCCAACTTGAGGATCATGTCAGGCACAATGTGCCCAAAGTCCCAAGGAGAGAATGGAGAAGGGTTACAGCATAGCCACCCTCCCTAGGAGGCAATTTCGCAATTTCTCCCTTTCCCTCTCTGTCTCTCTCTCTCTCTGTCTCTCTCTCTCTCCAGCAAGTGCAAGCACCCCGTGGAAAAAAAAAAAAAAAAAAAAAGAGCAGCTTATACTTGGGGTAGTCATTCACTGTGCTATTGAACAATGAGATACTACATGGATAAAGGTCACAAGGATAAGCACCAAGGGGCCAGTTTCATGAGTGAAGCCTGCTTGGACTGTTCAGCCCAACTTAGAAATGACCCAAATGACACCACTTGATACAGAACCAACCACCTAACAGACAAACAGAATCACGAGTGACTGTGAAGCACTAAGTTTTATAGTGGTTTATTATGCAACAAATAGATAACTGAACAACCACACTTGTAATAGAATCAAATCCCCAACTGACTAAGTAACATCACCAGATACTCTAAGGAGCTAGGCCTTTTCCATTAGATTCCTCTAAGAATACTTCTACAATAATTTCAAACTATTTCCTAATCAAGTTAAATGGTCTCAGGATAATTCTCTAAAATATTACAGTTTATGTAATATTACTATGTAGTGCCCTTTAGGGCAATAAAATTCATATATTATATTAATATTTATAACTGTGTTTATTTACCAATACTGAACACTTGCCAAACAGCAATTTCAGACCATGATAAATTATACCCTCAATTTTAAAAGAGCATTCAAAACGATGCCTGCCATCAGCCTTCAAGCAAATTCTGGTAGTTCAAACTGATTCATAAACATCAGATTAATGGGGCAGAGATCCCAACTAAGAATCCCAATCCTACCCCCTTGGTCACTGCTACCATACTGCCACCTCCTGTCTTACGACTGGAAACTTGAATCAGAAGCAACATTTGATAAAGGAAAGTTGGCTAAGAATAGCACGGCTAACCATCTTGTCTTTCCGCTGCGCCTTCCTCCTAGACCAACCACCAGAATTACTGAATAGATAATTCATACCTTACAAAAATTAGTTACTGTTAGAAAAGTCACTGCTGGAATGCTGCTGACATTACAATGGAGTCACTTCGAGACATGAAGGTGGTTCAACAGCTTCACTTTAATACAAAATCTCAATCCTGTAACAACATACTTAAATGAAGTAGTGTGGCTCATAAAAGTATTTCAGCAAAGATCACTTCCCTCTGCTGACTAAAGTACGTGAGCTAAAGCCATTGAGCTCTCACGCTACAGAAAAGTTCATGTCAAACTCTTCATGGGAAGAACCCAGATCTCTGCAAAGATATATTGAAAGATATATTGAAGCTTTCACTGATAACCTGTTAATTTCAAGCAGACTAGTAAAACCTCAGAACAAAATATGCCCCTTGCAGTTTATTATAATGGCATTTGGCCTGAACAGAGAAAGTTAAGAGATCATACAAATCAAAAGGAAAGCCAGAAACAGAAGCCAAGACTCTCAATTCCCACTGGCTCTAGGCACATGTCATGTTTCCATAACATCTTCTTCTGGATTACTGAGGACAGTCACACAGTAAAAGCTATTTCTCCACATTAATTTAATTACTTAAAATTTTACTAAAGCCAGAGTAAGAAACCTTCAAACTCTGTCAAACTACATGGAGAAAATATGATTATCAAGAAATATTTCAGCTACCCGTAAGCAGTCACGCACTGGTGATTTTAAACTGAGCAGTCCAAAGATAACTCTGCTTGTGTTTCTTTACCAGCCAAGAAAGTTCCCTAACATTCAGAAAGGCAAGTCCCAGCACGTGAGAAACTTCCCCAGCTCACAAGATTCACCTGAACCACACTGATAAAGAGTAGTATAGCCATTCATACCTAAGTTTAAATGCTGAGCATTAAAAGGAGCTTTTGTTGTCCAAATACTTTGATGTGGCCTCACTGTGAGAGGTCACATGCCCTTGCTAATAGGCAGGTTGTTGGTCATGGCATTATCCTATTCTACATTTAACAGCTATTAAATGCAACATTAGCTTTTAAATAGCCACTTAAAGTGGGACCAGCAGTTGGCATAATGACTATGTCACTGGACTCCCATGTAGTCATCCAGGGTTCGAGTCCCGGACTCAGTTGGCTTAGACTCACGCAGGGTGTGAGTGCCTGCCCAAGATCTCCAGAGGAGAATGGAGGAGAAGGGATTGTGTAGTGGCCATCCGCCCTGGCAGGTGATTTCTCGCTTTCTGTCTTTCTGGCAAGCGCACCTATAACAAAACCTCTCCAAAAAAAAAAAAAAAAAAAAGAGCCACTTAAAGTAAGAAACACTTAAAATCCCAATGACTTACAAATGTTCTATCCAATTTACATGTTAAATACAAGATTCTAGTATGGAAATAAGTAGTTCACTTTATTTTCCTTTTTCTTAAGAATTATTTTATTTAACTATATTTATTTATTTTAATCTGACCAGAGAGAGAGAGAGAGAAAGCAAAGTGCCAGGTCTGGGACTTGAACCACAGTAAGCCACATGGAAGACCAGTGCCCTTAACCATCTCACCACCTCATCTCACCACCTGATGGCCCCTATTTTCTTTTTCTTAAGGAAGCAAGAAATAAGGACGTGTGCACATGGACACCATAGTCTGTTGTTATTTTGCTAGAGGGCATGTGGTATGTTGGCCAGAGAGAGAGAGGGAAGGAAAAGAGAAAGCACACCCCCATGGGGAACGGTCATGCAGAAATCCCTTCTCTTCCATCTCCTTCCTTTCAGGGTTTTAGACACATGCGCACACATATGCACACACCGGTTTCTCAAGCCACAGGGTCTGGAACTTGAACCATGCAGTTGGCCACGTGATATCTGGCTGCCTTCACCACCAGACCACTGTGCCAGCCCCACAGTCTGTTCTATAGGATTCTTCCTGGAAAAATATTATCTGTAATGTCCTATTATTTTTATCTCCTGTATTCAAATATATTTTTAGCTACATATAATCCTAATCGATGCTAACAGCTAAATCATGAAAAAGTTTAAGCAAAAATGGCTAAGCTATAAAAAAACCTGAAAATATGAAAAAATATTTCCATAATTTAAAAAAGTCATGGAAACAGAACAACCACCACCATCCTCTCAGATCTCCAGTGTCAGCAACTTTTACACACCCTCTCCTATGCCCAGCAGCCCACAACATAACAAAAAGAGGACATCAGTTCTGTTTACATAATCACATAGGGGCCTATACCAGACCCCACAAGATACCAGCAGTGATTCCAGCCAAACTCAGCTACAGTCTTTCAAAATAACAACTATTTCCTATCCTTATATCCAAGGAGAAAACAAAATTAAGTCTGTACCTGGGAGCCATCAAGTCTTCATATGCTATATCTTTGTATTTGGAACAGAAAGCACAAGACTATCAAAGCTATCTAACGTGCATTTTTTTCCTTCATTCCAGATGCAGGGGATCTCAAACTCTGCAAGGTTCTGCTATAATCTTCCCAGCAGAGGGGTATCTGAATGCAGAAAAGCAACATTCCTTCCACATTCCCTCGAGAATTCGGTAATCAAGAGCTAAGCTTGGTCTGAACCAAACTCAACAATGCCCCTTCCAGAAAGCCCTCACACCCCACCCCAATTCAGCTTGCAGTGAGAGCTAGGCCAGCCTGCCAAGCAACCAATCACCTCCGGGGCTTGCTCCCCTGTTCAGTCACTGCAAGTCCATTCATCCATCTCAGAGTGCTGCCATAAGCATTCTCCAGCACCAGGTTCCCAACATGCCTTGCACAGCAGGTATAAAGGTCACTGCTGCACATGTGGGTGTGCCTGCCTCAGACGCCCACATGATGGAATGAAATGAAGGCTAAGCAGGAAGAACTCTACCTCACAATCTAGCAGGCTCACTTAGCAAGGACTAGTAGGTAGAATTCAGCCCTGAAGAGGAACCTCACCAGTACCATCTCTTGACATTCCCCTAACTCCTGGACATGTGGTGATCAGGGTGCCTTCTTGCCTTCTCCCAGAATATACAGATTGTGGAATAGTCCAGATAAAGGAAACTGCATCACTGCTACAAGGTTCAGTTAAAACGATAATAATATGGATTTCCAGTAAATTTTGTTTTCAGGCACTTCAAGCAAAGGACTTGATTGTTCTCAGTACAATACTGTCTCCAACGCCCATTTACTTTGCTAGTAAAATAATTATCAGTTAAAACCCTAAGCACTTTAATGCTAGTTAAAAGTGAATTTGAATATTCTATCTAGATTGCTAAAAAAAGAAAAAAACTTCCATTGATAAATATTTGCTCCCACTGGTAATATTTACCTCTTATGCTTTCCTAATAAGGAACTCCTGTTCATAACAAAGCACCAAGTAACTTTTTTTTTTTCTAAAGAGAGGTTTTTGGTATAGGGAGGATGTGCTTGCCAGAGAGACACAAGATGGCCACACCTCAGTCCTTTCTCCTCCAGTCTCCTCTTGGGATTTTGGGCATGTTTGCACACACACAGTTTAAGCCGCTGGGTCTGGGACTTGAACTGGGATCAACTAAGTGGGTGTGTCCAGTGATGTAACCATTATGCCATCTGCTGGTCCCTCCAAGTAACTGTTTTTAAACTGGGCAAAGCCCTTTAAGAATACAGGCAATCGTTACAAGGTAATGTTTTTCATTTAATTCTCTGCACATGGGTGAAATTCACACCAGGTTGGAAGGGGCAAGCAGAAGGGAAGGCAAAGTAATCTGCATGTACATATAGGTTAATGAATTGTAACTGAAAAACTCAATAAACTATTTAATGTTTAAATTGAGAAACTCTCACAAATATTAAGATGCCAATCCTTCAAACACAACCTTTTTTTTTTTTCTTATTCAGCATTTAAACAAAACTAAGATACACTATCTAGGTGCTGTCAGGTGGTGTGGTGGTTAAGAATGCTGGACTCCCACATGGCCAATCACAGTTCAAGTCCTGGACCTGTCAGCTTGCTGTCTCACTCCCCACCCCCACCCCCATTCTGTCCCTCTCTGGTCAAATTAAAATAAATAAATAAATAAAGTTAAATAATTCCTTTTTTAAAAAAGATACACTGACTGGGACCAGCAGTTAGGGTAATGGCTATGTCCCTGGACTCCCACGTAGTTGACCACGGTTAGAGTCCCGGACCCAGTGGCTTAAACTCACACAGGGCGTGTGTGCATGCGCACCCAAGATCCAGAGAGGAGAATGGAGGAGAAGGGATTGTGGCGTGATTTCTCGCTTTCTGTCTCTCTGTCTCTCTGTCTCTGTCTGGCGAGTGCACGTGCCCTATAGCAAAAAACTCTCAAAAAAAAAAAAAAAAGATACACTAAACATGAAACCAATCAGAATTTGCAGAATGTGTTTTCATTTTTTTCTAGGTACCCAGATTCTGCCTTTAAACTTTTTAAAAGAATATCACTTCTGCCTCAATTTTTAAATTTTTGTTAGGCTAAAATCAATTTAGATATTTTATAGTACACACTTTATTATTTCAGAAGCTTTAAAAAAGAATTTGTGCCTATTACATGAAATAACTTGACCCCTACCAAAATTCCCAACTAGACCTAAAACTACCAAGTTACTTAAATCTCTTTCCAAATATCTTAATAGGAAATTAAATACATGAACAAGAGAAATCAACAAAAATTCTGAGTGGCCCATTGCTAAAAACAAGATGTGTAAAAATGCTGTGCCTAAAAAAGAGCTCAAAGTAGAAACAAGCATACCAATGACATTTTGTGCAGCCATGGCTCTCTGCAAAACACCAGGAAAATGCATAGCAAACCCTACAGTCTCACCAATAACTAACCAGATAAACGCAGCTCTGGTTTAAATTAACTTCCAACTTATTGTTTGGCTCGGGTTGGCAGTGGGGGATGGAAGAGGGGGAGGCAGAACCCTACCCCCACCTTGCAAAACCCAGAAAGGCAAAGGCCAATCCTAGCGCCCTTGGGAGAGGGCAGACTTTCCAGCTGGTGAAACAGAGCTGAAATCTGGCCTGCTTTAGAAAAAGAAGCCATTTCTCCAAAATACTTCAGAGGCTAAAACAGTATGCAAACATCCTGTAAAGTGACACACCAACACGCTCTAGAAGAAGAGAAATCCTTCTACCTAAGCAGCACAAACCTTCCTGCCTTCATCCCCTCTTGGTGGTAAATTTATAGTTAAAAATACACCGAAAAGGGAAGTGTGGAAGACAAAGGCGATGGTTGCAGAAACCTGTGTAACTCTGGAGTAACTGAAAGGCACCTCTGGACAGGAGACGCTCAGGCGTCCTTTCCTGTGCTCAAATGCTCGCTGGCCAGATAACCCAGTAAAGGCAAATTCCTCTCCCTCAGATGTACCGCTGGCCTCGGAACTCCCGACCGAGAAGGAAGGGCGCGCCACACCCCCGCGTGTCCGCAGCTGCTTCTGCCTATCCCGCACCTATACGGGTGGAGGATCATCCACTGCTCCCCAGTCCTGCGGATTCCCAAAAACTGTCCGTTGAGGCTCTGACTTCCTGTTGTAGCAACCTGACCTGCCCTGCAGAGAGCAGATAGCTGTGAAAACTTTCCTGAGAGACTCTTACAACCAATAACAATAATCCGGCCGCACTGGTCAGAGACGAGTCCTAGAGTCCTAGATTCCTTCCCAGAGTTACAACCAACCAACACACACACACACACACACACACACACACACACACACACACACCTGCCATACGGATAAAGCCAAGAAACGCCAAGCTACCCAACAGCCTGATAAGCCTAAGAGAAAAAGAAGTATCATAATTTTCAGCTGTGTTGAGTCTTTCTTCCAAATAATGGGGTGAGAACAGAATAGGCTCACCTTTGCCTTTTGGGGACCGAGTGCTCAACTTCTATGGGTTTCCCGTGCAATTCCGTTTTACCTGCGGACACACAAGAGGTTAGAGACGGTCGGCAGGTTCAGCGGCTCTCCCAGCCCTAAGGACCCGAACAGCCCAGGGAGGACACAAATGGCCCCCAAAGCCCAGACGCGGTGAAAGACGAGGCCAGCCAGGCACCGCGGGGCAGCAGGCCGACCCCTCAGTGGGTGAGTCTTTAACTTAGAGGCTGGAGGACGATCAATTGGCGGCGGATCACTTGGGTAACATCCTAACCCCCAGGCCTCTCTTACCCCTCAGGGGGGGTCCCCCTAGCCCACAAAGCTCGCTAGAGATAGGGCCTCTCCTCTCCTCTCCCGGGACACTCCCCACAGGACAAACTCGGAGGAGGGGGCTAGATTGGCTTTCTGCAGGAAGGGGCGCCTGGCCCTTTGCTCTGGTTCTAGCCCAGGCCGGCCGGGGACACTTGGCGGTGGAGTAGGGGTACAGGGAGGGAGGGAAGCGGTTACGGACCACAGAGGAGGCGAAGAAAGAGGAAAGGCCAAGGGTGCAGCTCGGCACAGGCTGCACCAGGCGTAAAAGACGGCGAGGCGTCTGCACCGGTTCGGGCTGATA
>NW_006159659.1:5193954-5195193 GCF_000334495.1 Tupaia belangeri chinensis | reverse complement strand
GGCGCAGGGCCGGGGAGGGCCCGGGCGGGGTCAGGCCGGGGCCCACCTGAAAGCGCCTCGATGGCCTTGAGGGCCCAGCTCTCGTCCGGGCAGTCCACGAACGCGTAGCCCGTCTTCACCAGGAAGGGGCCCGACACCGGGATCTTGGCGTCCTTGAAGATACTTTCTAGGTCCGAGGGGGCGGCGTTCTCGCTGAGGTTTCCGATATACAGTTTGTTCAGTGGGAGGAGTGGTTGTTTAAAAAAAAAAAATTAAGGAGAAAAAAAAAACCGAAAAATGAAAACCACCCACAATGATGGATGGATCCGGCGGGTTTTGTTCCCCCTCGTCTTCTGGCCTTTAAAATACACAAATACAGTAAGAACCAAGCACGAGAACGGGGAGCGAAAAATCAGATCCGAGGGTTCTTGGCTTTCGTTTCCTAGTATTAAAAAAAGAGAGAGAAAGAAAAGAAAAAAAGACTAGCTACAACCCAAACGCTTCAACGAGTCTTCCTAACTCTGAGGAGGAGGCGGGATCAGCAAGAGAAAGGAGGAGGAGGAGGGGAAAAAATTACTTTTTGTCTCTCCCTCCCCAGCCCCTTTGGCATCGGCCAGCGGACTGTGAAAATATCGCACTACGTGAGGCAGGCGCCGCCTCCCCATAAAAAACCCAGAAGGGTGACTGGCAGGAGAGGGGGAGGAGGGAGGAAGGCGCAGGAGGCGGAAAAAATCCGCTCCGAGTGTCCGGCTTTTTGAATGAGCCACGTGTTCAAACTACAAATCAACGTCTCACGTGAGGAATCCCAGCGCCTCAATTAGAGTGGGTTTCGGAGGAAAAAAAAAAAAAGCGAGCGAGAGGAAGAGGGGGAGGGGAAGCGAGATTGGGCGAGGGACCCCGAGGAGGGGGAGGAGGAGGGGAGGAAAAATGCTAAAGAAGCTGCAGCCGGGGCGCAGAGGGGAGCGCGCTCCGGGAGCTGATTGTCACGACGAGTTGAGGAAGGGTTATCTGGTCCGGGCGGATCCGGGGAGGGAGGGTGGAAATACATATATATGTGTATCTTTTTTTTTTTTCCAACGAGGAAAGGGTAGGGATGCTAACTAGGTAATTCCTCCGCTCAAGTTACCATGGTTTTAATCATTCGATTTTTAAAAATAGGTAATTAACAACGAAACCGGAGAGGCGCGATCCCGAACTCGCCGGGTGGCTTGGATGACAGCAGAAATGTAACCCCGCAAAGCCGGGAGCCCAGCGCCGAGG
>NW_006159659.1:5173391-5193853 GCF_000334495.1 Tupaia belangeri chinensis | reverse complement strand
CGGGGGGGGGCATGGCCACCAGTGGGGGAGGGGAGCGCAGGGGTGGAGGTTTCTGCGTGGGATGGGGGCGTCCGGGGCCGGGGCGACCGGAGGACCGAAGTCTTTAAGTGGGAGAAGTCGGTACTTAAAGGGAAACCTCTTCCTCTAGTTTCTAGAGAGGGAGGAGTGCGGTAGGCTGGCACTTTTATTTCAATAATTTTAGTTGGCGAACTTGGGACTTTTAAACAGGAAGACCACTCTGCGTTACTCTTAAGTGGTACTTTAAAAATTGTTGGAGCCTTCCGCCGGCGTTTGGCCGTGAAAGCCATGCATAACTTTGTGTGTGTGTATGCCGAGTACAATGGTGGGTGTTGGGGGGGAGGGTCTGGGCCCGGTGGAGCCTTCCCCGGCCAGCGAAACCTGAACTAGAGACGAGGAATACGGAAACGGAGGCAGATTTGTGGAAATCTCCAAGTGTCGATTAATGATTGTGTGCACTCCACTCAAAGGCTTCCTTTGCACCAGATACTGGTGGTATATTTTAAACAGGTATTCCATGGAAATGATAAAAGTTCTTATTTTTTTAAAAATGAATGAAATTCTATATAGCATGGAAATATAAGCAAGAACTTTTAATGTCTTGGTTCTCTTAGAAAATTGTATTATGAAGAGGAAATATTGTGGTTTACAATGGAAACATCTTCAGTGCTTCTCTTTGTCAAAACTGTATGTAGTATTTAAAAGTGTTTCTCAACTAAAGGAGGGGTGGCAGGTTGTTTCAAAAACATGGAATAGTGCATGAGATAGAGTATATTTTTCATAAGAAATTTTGTGTTAAGTAACCGGAAGGTGTCAGATTATCCATTTTATATGCATCTGTTATTAACAGGTTATTCTTTCCTGCCAAACAAATTCAACTTTTTAAACATAAACACACTTTCACAATAATTTCATTCATGTTAATTAGTGAAATGTTCTTACTTTATGAAGGGGGAGGACAGAGGTTCATATGCAACTACCTTAAAACTATTAAGAGCTCAGTCTTCGAGCATTTTGGTGAAGTTTCTTTTTATGATTAAATTTAACTTTTATAAAAGCTAAATTTTTTCATGTTTTTAAAACAGAACCTTAGTTCTAAAGAGGAAAAATTACGTATTCCTCATGCTTTCTGTGATATGCAAAATCTAAAGATCAAAAGTTGTTAATATATTTTTCATTTACCTGTTGAATGTGGTCAACAGTTATTTGGAGAAATATGCTTTTCATTCATTTAGAAACATTTGCTTTCCTAAATGCCACTTTAAATGTTATAATCTTTTGGAAATTTAACTCTTCTAGCAATTTTTCATAAGAACAAGTTCTATATGTTCAAGGGTTTTTTTTCCCCCCAAAGGTAGATTCTGGATTGTTGACTGTATTTGCTCTAATTAAAATTAAAACTGAGACCTAAAAAAAACAAAAAAGAGCCACTTTTAAAGCTTGTGATGAATTGTTTATTTTTCATAAATACTAGCCTATACTTGTCTGTCACTCTCAAACAAATTAACAGCTGGAATTTACAACAAGTGTGTGCTATTTTGATGAAATATGTTCCTGGGACTGTGTGAACTTAATCTGTGTATTATTGTAACAAATTGGATACTCCATCTAGGACCTTAAAAACACAAAGTAATATAAGCTCAGACATCAAAAATGGGAGGTGGATACAGTCCACTCCACTTCCAAGCTTCCAAGCATTCAAGGGATGAGTATATATATTCAATGGCTGAGTAAAACGAACACAGGCAATTTTCGGTTTTTTTTTCTTTTTTTTTTCACCAGCACTATAAGAGTGAAAATATATTTGGTGGAATTTTCAAAAACTAATGTACTATCAATGTAACTTCCAGTCTTAATGAATCTCACACCAATTAACCACGTGGGCTACTCCAGTTTCTTCCTGAAGCAGTGGTAGAACTGTCCTAATGGTTAATTCCACGAAGAAAGGATTCCCACCCATCGCATACGCTCTTGGAGGTGGCTTCTTTTTCCCAAAGACAGTGTGTTTACTCTTTGGACAGCTGCACCTCCTCCTTATCTGCTGACCGGAGGACAATAAAAATACTTCTTATGGGTCAGTGTAATATTAAAGGAGCAAAACTGTTGAGAGTATCTGTTACTGTTGCTGTGCTCACAAGTAAAGGCGAAGGCTGAACAGGCAGAGGAGGGGAAAAAGGACACTTTTGTTACTACCTTCTCCTTACTCCCTACTGCCTGAGACCAGCTGAGAGCCGAAGCCCATCACGCGGGTGGGCACACAATGCCCGGCGGGTTGCCTGGGCCTCCTTGATGGTATTCTAACACGCTCTTGCTCCTTAAAACAGCTCTCCTGTACTCTGATCTGTTTGAGCCAGATTCGTGGTAAGTGGTAACCTGGGTCTGTCCTCTCTCTGGAAATCTGTCTTTATTTATTTTTGTTTTAAAATAAAAATGGTGCCCCAGGAGATGAGAAGATGAGGTTGTTTCCTTTTCCTCTAGCTCTGCCCTGAGAAAGAGGGCGGGATCCTTGCAGCTCACACTGGGGAAGGTCTTTCGTTGGCTCGCCTTTGGAGGGCCCTGACCACTGCACCTCCCAGCCCCTGGCCCTGCAGCACCACAGCGGGCTTCTGGTCTGCCCTCGGTGGTGTCCCTGCTCGGCGCGGAGCCGGGTTAGACGTGAGCTGAGCGGAGCCTGGGTCGTTCCCTGCGGCAGCACCCCACCTGAGGTCTGCCTCCCGGGCGCTCGCCTGGAGCCGCGGAGACGCACCCGAGAGCTTGTGCCTTCGGCCTCAGTTTCGTGTGTACGTGGGGCTTTCTCGCCCTGGGAATTTTGGTGGCCACAGCTAAAAAACAAGCAGCCCGCGACCCTACCCGGGCGGGGCGGACGCCGAGACCCGCGCGCAAAAGCGGCCCCGGGGCGGGGCTCCCGCGCTCCACGGGGCTGACTCGCGGAGACCAAGTTGAGCAACCGGCGTCGAGAGAGACACCGCCCCTGGCTGGGAGGGGGCTTCTCCTCTCGCCGGATTGGTGGACGGAGGGAGCCTATCACCGTCGCCTGCCGCCGCCTGAGCCGTTTGCTGGTTTCCATTCATTGGCCCCCGAGCTGCCCCTGGATTTCCATCTTTTGTGGCGCGAAAATAACCCTTTGCTCCCTCGTTGGTTCTGGTGTGGTTGAGGGGTGGGGTTGCTCTCATTTTTTCTGCCCTTTAACTGCTCGCCCCCAGCCCCAACCCCAAGAACGAAAGAGCACGGTAATTGTTAGGAGCGGTAGGAAACAGGTCTGGGTAGGGAGCCCGCCCCTCGGGCTGACCGCGTGGTGCCCGCAAAGTCCTCTCCCTTCCCCCAACGTCCAGCGCCTGGAGGTCCTGGGTTTGCGCCATGCTCGGCAGCTGGAGTCACGTTTTCGTTTCCCTGCCCGGTTGTAACATCTTAAAATTTATTTATCTTTTTTATTTCAAATAACCGCAACAAAAATCTGTTTCCAGATTCCTGAACTTTCCTGGGCTTCTAGAGAAATCGACTCGTTCTGCCCCCTCCCTTTCTGACCCCCTTTGTGGTCTGCGGGGTTGTTTTAAGCAAAACCAAACAACCCTTACCAAAAAAAGCAAACGAAAAATTCCGGGTAAAATCAAGTATGCCGAGATCACATTTTCGTTGACGCTGCCTTAAGACCAATGAAGCTGAGACCGACCCCGAAGGATTAACGATTTCTGTAGCTGAAATGTTCTAATTTTACTGACGTTTGGTGGAGACGGTGAGAAAAGTTAAATATGAATTTGCCTTACAGAAGCACAAAACAAACGAAATAATCATATTTATTTTGATTACCTGAAAAGGCACATAGGCACAATGATGTACTCTACTGATGTCTCTGGTGGGTATGTAATTATGTAAATAAATTGTTATAGGTCTTCTCGAAAATAAATGTCAGAACTCTGACCATGACAGAAAAGAAGGAAGTATTAGTTTGCGTGGTATACCGAATTTCCTAACAAATTTTCCCAATCTTCCATTATCTGAAGAAAAAGTAATGTATCAGGTATACAACTTGATTATTTGCTCACAGATATTTTAATTGCTCATTTTTAAAGTCTTGACAAAATATTCGACTTGGTTAAAAACAGACAATAATTGGTTAAAAGCAGTCAAACAATTCCTCAGTAACTATTTAAAACTTTTTAGAGAATTGGCTTAAAACAATGAGTTCAAAGATTTTCTCTGTACTGTTCACTTTTAACTATACTGATGTTGCAGCATCCTCTTTAAGTTCTTTTGGAAAAACTATCTTAGTTTTGTACAATTTCGTTCTAGTCTCTAAAATCTAATGGAAGTGACGTAAGTTCCCATGTACCACAATACTTAAACAGTTGCTTGAACAGCTTTTTAAAACATACTTTAAAAAACTGAGACGATTAGTAAAAACAGTTTGGAAAAAGAAATAATCTTTGCACATATTTGTCTATTTACATTTTGTATACTTCAAGAATATTTCAGTAATATGGGAAATATATAGTAGTTTTGTGAAGTTTCCATATTAAATTATTCCTCAGAAATATCACAGTAGCTACCTAAATGTTTAAGTTCAGCAAGTTCATTAAAGTTTACAGAATAAATTTTAGTGTAATGCTAGATTACAGAGTTAATAATTAAGAATTCTTTAACACCTAAGAGATTTAAAATGTGAAGATCTGGTTATCTGTAAAATAATCCTAGGCTGGGATTTATATATTACAGATCTATTATATTTTGAAAATGATAGGGTAGAAAAATATTAAATATTTTTTAAGTAAAGAAAAATGCAATGGTAAAAAAATTTTTTCAAGATTATCCTAGACAAGCCAAAACTCTAAAACCTGGGACATTTTCAAATGTTTTTTCAAATCAAGTATTCATGCAATCAGTGTTTTTCTTTAAAAACCTCTGTTCTGGTTGAAAGAAATTAACTTAATTTTGCACTCCTAAATCAAGGATAGGGATTTTTATTTATCTGATAAACTTTATATACATAGTTGTAAAGTAGTAGATAAGCAGGATCCTTTTATTGCATTTATATCCTGTATTATAATGCTTCACTTGGGTGAAAACTTGAAAATATTCATTCTTCTAGCAGTGGGGGAGGATGAGACCTTTATTGAAAAGGCTCTTTGCTCATTGGTGTGTACATATGTATTTGCAGACCAGCCACAGAAAACAAAGAAGGTAGGCAGTTGCTTGTGGGGGAGGGGTCTGGGAGGATGGGAAAAGTTGGGTATTTAAACTTGTTTCTTGGTTGCAACTCATTCCTCCTGCAGGTTTCCTTGCTAAGAGTGGAAGGAAGGGGGTAGAGAGACAATGTATTAACTAATGGAGTAAAATTGGGACACTAATCCAAGCATGAAATCCCACTGGAAAGAGTAAGAACCTACTTGCCCCACTGAAATAATATGAAGGCAAAGCCCATGCTGAGGTTATTGCTACCTTTCAGCATTTTTCAAACATGCACATTTAAAGACACATCTCAGGTTACCGTTTTGACATTTAGATCCTTTATTTCCCTGACTATTTCTATAACAATCTCATTTCAAAAAAACTTAGGACTTCAAGTTCTCTTAATGAAACCACAGGTTTAATGACATTTAAATACAAATTAGCTCCTAGGTGACCTTTGAGGTGACCTGATGAATTCCTCATGATGTCTATAAAAGTAAAATTAATTTTTAAATTTAATAAGGTGGAATATTTTTTAAATTCCTTGTAAGAATAATGGCTGATCATTACCATTTCTACTTGGACTCATTAAAATTGATTCCTTCTTGAATTCAGTTTACATTTTGATCCTGAGCTTCTCTCTACCATGATGTTCCCAGTTTTAAAGAGGGAAGCAGCAGGCTAGGTGGAGTTTTGTTTTTATTTCAAAACATCTTAGCTGGAGATCATAAAGCATCTGAGAACATAAGATACAACAGAAAAACAAAACCTAACTTGAAAATGTTATCAAAATTGACACTATAAAACTGTGTCCTAAAAAAACTCATGTCTAACACACTTCTCTTGAGATACCTTTTCAAATAGAACGTTGATTAAAAATGTAAAACTCGCTGTAGTACTTTGTGTTGCTTTTTCACTACTGACTTGACCCATTATTTTTAAATTGGTCATACTAATATCTGCTTAAAGACACACTTTTACTTAAACTGAGGTTTAAGTTACTATCAATAATTAAACCTGTTCAATGATTTCCAATAATTTTGTTTTGGAGAGGTCTTATGTCAATCATTGAAGCAATCTTTCCATTTTTTAAAACTATTTTTCTTTATAGGGTATACTTCATATTTTATTTGTAATCTAAAATTTGTTCCTAGCACTTTCTAAGAGGTGGAGAACAATTTAAAAGTAACTAAATGGTACTCTGTAAACTATGTAAAGATTCACAATGTGTACAATTTCATCTAGACATGTAGGAAACATCATTACTATTGGCTACTTTACATTATACCTTATCTGTATGCTCTTTGTTTTTATAAGCAGTCTAACTCTCATCAAGCCATTAAAAAACCAAATTCATCAAAAAGACACTAACAAAGTAACAAGTGATAAAAAAAAAAAACAAGGGAAAAAATGTTAGTTTTGTTACATCAGAAATAGATTTTCTTTGGTCATAATGTTAACATTTTGTTATGGAAAAATTAAGTACACAATGGTGTCACCATCTTTTGTTTTCGTTTGTTGAAAATTGCCTAGATTTTGTTCCTTAACTTCACTACCATATCTCTTATGGTAATTTCTTTGCTACCAAGATTCAAATGACATCTTCGTTTTTCATTTTAAGTGATATTCAATGGGGCCAGCAGTTGGCATGGTAAGACGTGCTGGACTGCCACATGGCGACTACAGTTCGAGTCTTGGACCTGGTGGCTTGCTTTCTCACTTTACCTCTCTTTCTGTCTCTCTCTCTGGCCAAACTAAAAAATAATAATAATGATGAATAAAATAGAAACTGGCAGGTGGTGTGGTGGTTGAAGGCTCTTGACTCCCACACAGCCAACCGCAGCTTGAGTCCTGGACCTAGCAGTTTGCTTTCTCACTTTTTCTCTCTCTTTCCCACTCTGTCCCTTTCTGGTCACATTAAAATTAATTCATTAATTATTAATTGTAGTTCAATAAAATATTTTTAAATAAATAAAACAGTGCTTTAAAAACTGATAGTCATCCATAAAACAAAAAATAGAAAATAAACTAAAAAATCCAAAATTATAGTGTAGAAGTAGGAGCTTATCTCTGGCAGCCATAGCAGATACTTAACTTTTATTTTAATCCAGAGCCAATATTTTGATTTTTAAAAACAAATTAAATTGAATTTTGTTTTAAATATGAATAAAACAACAACCCAAAAAAAGGAGAGTTTTAAGCCAGTGAGTGAGACAATGGGGTTAAAAGTAACATTTTTCTGTTCCATCAACAATAGTGAATCTTCAGTTGAGAGTAGTTTGTCAGGTGTGGAATGCAGTCAGTGTGTGCAATTGGACACGCAAATACATACACATATTCCTGCAGAGAAACCCTTTGTGGAGATTTGTGAGGGAGCAAAGCAAGATAAAACTAGTGTTCAAATTCTGAGGTTGCAGGTTAAAACAAGCAAGGTAAGCACTATTTTAAAGTTTTTTCTTAACCACCAAAAGTTTTCAACATGATATTTTTAAAGCAGGAGAGAAAAGAGTAACAATACAAATTGAACTGGAATTAGAATGCTATTAGTTCATCAACATAAGAATTTAAATAATACAAATTTGTTTTATTTTTGTTTTTATTTTTTAAATCTGTTATATCTATCTAATATACACAAAATATCTAACAACATTAATGAAACACAAGAATCAGTTTTAAAACTGATAGAAGGAATATTGGTCACACAGTTTGAAAATATTAAGCGTTAAATTTATCTACAAAATATGAAGCTTATCAGAAATCCTTTTGGTTGAATTTTTCTACCATGTCTATTTGAGTACATGTTATAAGTACATATTTCACTTTAATCAAAATAAACAGTATTATGTAAGAAGATGTCCCTTTATCTGCAGATAAAAGAAAAAGCCAGATATTGGTCTTCTGTGATGAAAACAACAATTCAAACTAATTTTTGAAATTTAAATATGAAAAGATCTTGAAATGAAACCTGAGTCCTGAATTCACTGGCTTTTCTTTTTTCTTTGGGGGTTAGGGTAGCTGAGATTAACTGTAATGTTGACTCAGGGCTGACCACCAGTAAAGTTTTTAGTGGCTCTAAATAATGTTGTTTCAGTCAAAGGACAGCTCATTCCTATTACTCTTCTTGTAAAAGATCCTCTTTCATTGAGTGTTACAACTCCCTAAATTATTTCATTACCAACTGGGGGGTGGGGGTCATATTGCATTGAGATAACCAAATGTTTTAACATTTTAAACCTTTAAACAGGTAAAGAGTGACTATTACTTTTTAAATTAAACAGCATTTTTTTTGTTGCAATAAGGGATACATTTCCTGTTCTTCGTTATTTCTGACAGTGTTCTGCTAATATGAGCTGAATTATTTTCTGGGTGCAGCAGTTAATAGAAATAAACACATTACAGCCATGCACAGAGATGATGTATGAACAAGAAAAAAATAAAGATTAAAATAATCAAATAAAAGGAACTTTTGATTAAACTAAAAATTCAAGTACTTTCTCACAGTCAAATCTAATGATCAAGCTTATAGTCTTTATTGCTTAAAATAACTATTAGAATAAAAATGTCAATGTATTGTTAATATGTAGTTATTACTAATTATCATGGAAAGAATCTCATAGTTGTGGTTTCATTTAATGTAACGTCATATGTAATATAAAAAAAACAATATTTTTTTAAAGAATTTTTCCCATATTTCTTGACAGTAAATTTAAAAACATGAATGTTAAACTGAAGACTCTTGGAGTTATTTTATAAAAATCTGTTTTCTTTGGTTAACACAGGGTCTTGGTGGTCACCAGGTGGCAAGGTGGTTAAGATACTGGTCTCCCACATGGTCGACATAGCTTTGAGTCCTGGACCTGGTGGCTTGCTTTCCCACTCACTTTCTCTCTCTTTCTGTCTCTCTCTCTCTCTGGTCAAATTGAATAATAATAAAAATAATACATTAAGTAAATAATACTTAAAAATAAATAGATTAAATAAAATATGGTCTTTTTCCTTCTCATTTTTTAAGTGAAAGTTTGAAATATAACTTACCTGTTAAAAGCCAACAGATTTAATTACATGCATGAGCTTATAAAAGAGATTTTGTGGATCTCTTAAAAAATAATCTTACATGTATTAATTAATTGGAGAATTTGATTTTACGTATATGTAACTGATTAGAAGTTTTGTATGCCAACATATTCATCTTAAAAGGAATACATTTCAAGTGAAGTACCTTTTGGCACTATCAAAGTGATTCTGTAATGTAATCAGAGGTTATAGACTCTTCCGTAGTTTAAGACCTGCTGTCAATAAACTGATCTGAATATATAAATGAATTCTTGTTTTCAAAAGTCCAGGCTAGAGTGGATGTGAAATCAAGAAACTGAAATCTATGGTGTAAAGGGAAGTCAGAAGCTTAAAGCTCATGTAACAGGAAAAGGATGCATGAACCGGAACCTATCTAGACTCATGACAGTAAATGCTAAGTTACAATTTCTCAGTGTTTATCACTGAATGAAATCACATATCAGCCCTGAGTGAGAGGCAGTAATAGTATTTATTTTCTATTATAGTGATAACAAATCGCACTCAAGGTGAGATTTGCCCACATCCAATATTATCGCTTTGTTTTTGTAAAAATTGTCTACATTTATACTGACCAGAGGATCTGCATGTAATTGAAAGCCAAGGTGAAGAGCAGCTGATAGAAACAAATTCACCTGCCACTGGATCTTCTTGCATTTTCTCACGCTAGTCTCAAGTGGTAGTTACTGGCTAAAAAATATTCCTGGCTACTCACACTTCACTAGATACATAAACTGATAAGTAAAAGACTTTCAATTAAAAACTCAAAATTGCTGGCTGTGCCATTGAATTAAAAGCTGCTCTTGGATATTTACCTGTAAATCAGTTGGTCTCTCTAACTGCAGGTGACATTGTGGTGCCTGCCTGTGTTCTTATGTGTGTTGCTGACCCTGCTGTAACCCTGGACCGTTGTTACAGCTGTAAAAAGAGTTAAACTATTTATACTACCCTTTACTTTTTTCACAATACAGTAGCACTTAGTAGCCTTCAACAAATATTTGTTAAAGTTTGTTTTTGGTAAAAGGACTAAAGACTGGAACTATCAATGAAATTATTGCACCACTTCAGAAAGTTCTCTAAAATGCAAAAAAGGAAGGGATTAATGCTTGACCTGGAAAATAATGTAGGGAAGGATATTTTGTATAACCAGTATCAGAGGGAAAAGAAGAAACGAATTTGAATATCACAGCTAAGTAATAGTTGTGGAGAAAGCAGAATGAAAAAGAAAAACTATCTCCTATAAAGGAATCTTTCATTATGCTTTTGTCAACCACTAATACAAGCCAAGGCCCTGACCAAAATTTTCTCACCAAGGAAAATAATTTTTGCAAAACGTTTTCTTCTGTTTGAATCAGATCCTTGTAATTTACATAACTTAGATAAGAAATTAACATAATGCAGAGTTTAGAACAAATGAAAATAAATTTTAAAAAGTCAAAATTGCAAAATTCATGAGGCAAATGTCAAATTACTAGATGATCAGCCAGTATAAATGTTTAGGGATAATTGCATTTGATCTCTAAAATTCATTTTCTCACTATTTTCTTTAGATTTCTGAAGAATGTTTCCATGTGGGTATTTTACTTTTATAGAAATAAATTATAGATTGTTAGAAGAAAAAAAGATGGACCCTCTTGAGACCAACTGGACGATATTCTAGACCAAACTAAATAAAGGTAAGCAAATGTCATTAAATCTAGAACATAGATAGTACATTTAAATAGTTTCAAGTACTCAGCTCAATTATCTATGTTTATTTCTTTTTCTTTTGGTTTCTTGATAGAGCCTGTTAGAATCGCTTAGAAAAAAGACAGATATAAAATTTTCACCTGTGGCACAGTGACTATCCCTGGCTTGGGCTTTCCTCCTTCAGAGTTGAAACATTCATTTGAGCAACATTTAAGAAAGAAAAATGTTTCTATAGAATTAAAGAACTTCAACATAGGTGGTCCTTCTTGTAAGATAGCTTGATCAGTGGGACACTTGAAAGACTAACCCAAAAAAATGAGAATAACAGGGCATTGAGAGTGAAATAGATCCTGCAGATGAATCTTAATCTAAATATTTGAAGTAAGTACAGTTATAGGACTCAGGCTTCAATAGTGTGTGATTATGAGTATCCCTGTGCATTTTATCTGTTTAATTCATTCTCATAAAGTGAGTAAAGAAGCTGACTGATTTAGGAGCCATTTCTTCTTTCTCACTTATTAGAAGTAATGTAAAGTTTAAAAAAATGCAGTTCATTAGAATTTATTGCAAGAGATTTAGCTGCTGTTTTCACCTATGATATTTCAGATATTTACAGAGAGTAAACTGCTCAGAGTCTAAGCAAGTGAAAGGAAATTTTGTTAACACAGATTTTATTATGTGTAAATGTGAAGACCCTCAACCATAACTTAGCAGAAAAGCTTATTTAGCTTATTTTGTTTATTTAGTTTATTGCCCCAAATGCTTATAAAAATACAAGCCTAAATGACTTTTTAAATGTCATCCTACTACTTTGAAGTTTTTAACAAAACAAATATAGGTAGGAAATTTTTTTAAAAACTTTATTCCACTTCAAAATTTGAAGTATGTTTTTAACAAAAAAAAAAGTCATTATGGCTAAAATCAGAACTAATAATTTTTGAAAACAAGGAAGACAAGCAAACTTGGGTTTATTTGACCTTTTATTCTGGAGCTGTTTTGTTTTCCATGTTGAAAATCTTTCATATCCATGACACATGTTATGCCCTTTAAATTTTAAACTCACCTTTTTATTTACTTTTTAAATTTTTTTAATATAATGAACTTAACTAAAAATAGTTATGTATCAAATATTCCTTAGTTTAGACTATGATGTAGGCTGATCTCAGTTGAGTCCTCATCTTCTATGAAGTCTTTCCTGATCCTGACCACTAAAAATCTCTCCCTCATGATTTCAGAATTTTAAAACATGAGTTTGTCATGGTACTTTGTTTTGTTTCTGTATTTTTTTTTATGTAGCTCTTTATTTGTATATTGCAAATTTGTATATTTAGCATTAGGTTTCTTTTTTTTTTTTTTTTTTTCAGGCCAGCCAGTGGCATGGTGGTTAAAGTGGCTAGATCCCACATGGCTGACTAAGTAGTTTGAGTCCTGGACCTAGTGGTTTGAGAAACACCAGGCACATGTGAGTGAACACCCAAAATTCCAAGAGGAGAATAAAAAAGAAGGATTTGCAGTGTAGACATCCCCCCTGGAGGAAAGGGGAGTGCTTTTTCATTCTCTCTCTCTCCAATAAGTGCACACATCCTATAATAAAATTTTAAAATTTTTTTTCAGTTCTTACCTTATCTATTATAGTCTGACCTAATTAGTAGCAGAGTCTGATTTATTTTTGCATGCAAGTAAAGTCCATGAGGCTGGGGACTTTTTCTTTTTAGTCGATATTGTTTACTGGTAATTTTTCAATACCTGAAATTGTGCTTGGCACATAGTTTATACTCAGTAAATCTTTGCTGAATGAATGTATGATGCTATATAATATCCAGGCTTCTGTGTAACACATCCTCAGTAAGTCGTTGAACACACAAATGCTGTTTTTTGTTTGTTTTAGTTTGCTGTAGTGCACATGCACTTATCTGAGACAGACAGAGAGAGATAAAGCATCTCCCAGGATGAATTACCTTCTTTTCCTTTCTTCTCCTCTCTGGATTTAGGGCATGCATGTATGGCATCTGAGTGTTTTTTGAGCCATCCGGTCTAGGACTTGAACCAGTCAGCCATGTGAGATCTAGTCACCTTCACCACCATGCCACTAGCTGGCTCACACAAATGCTGTTTGTGTGTGTATGTGTGCAAATATGAACTCCACTCCACCTTCTGTAAAAGACATGTGGTAACCTTGTTTGAAAAAAATTCAGTCTTGACACCGTAATCCTCCCACACACACCCCATCTCAGCCAGTCTGGATCATGGACCAGTGACATTTTCGGAATCAGCCCTTGGTGGGAGGATCTTCTGGATTCAGCTGGATCAGGACATAGAACAATGATCCCTTTCCATCAGTGCAGTGTGCAGAATTGCTGTCAGGATTGAAGTATCCCCACAGGAACCTGGCTCTGCATATAATTTTCTTGAACTGAAGATTCCAGTACCAGGATGAGAGCCAGGACAACCCTAGGGCATTTGAGTAGCGTCTGCATCACGACCAGCTCAGCCCAGCCCTCCTGGCTGCACACCAGCCTCCCGATTAAGAAGTGCAGCAGGGTGCTTTTAGAAAAGGTGCCCAAACCTCAAGCCCTGCCCAAAATACATGTCACAGTTTCCTCTCTCTGGCACCTGTGCCTGTCCATGCCTGTGTGGCACTGCCAAGGGCCAGCGCTGAGGAGGATGCTTGCTAGGGATCCTGACTTCAGAGAAAGAGGTGAGATTTCCAGACACTGAGTCTTAGGCTGTTCCCTCTGCCTAGAACACTTTCCTCAGATATACACATGGTCTGCTCCATTGCCTATGTCAATCTGCTCAAAAAAATCTACAGCATGCTTTCTAATCCTAACTACAGGATTTGATGAGTAAGTGCATATTTGTCCCATCAGTTCCTTGCAGCAGTTTTTGAACTCCAATCATATGTCCTCCTATTCCAGCTCTTTAGATTACTGTCCTGGTTCTCAGTCTTGCTTGTTAAGATTTTCATTGGTGGGGACCAGCAGATGTCATAATGGTTGCATTGCTGGACTCTCATGTACTTGACCGAGGTTTGAGTCTCAAACCTGGCAGCTTGAAACTCATGCTGGGTGGGTGCTTGTGCATGCGTGCCCAAAGTCCCAAGAGGAGAGTGGAGGAGAAAGGATTATAGCATGGTCATTCCCCGTGGAGGGTGATTTCTCATTTTCTGTCTCTTTCTCTCCCGCCAGAAGCACATACACCCTATAGCAAAAATCTCTCAAAAAAAAGAGAGAGAGGAAGTCTCGGTGAAAGTCTCTGATTATTTGTCACTTTTCCCAGTGTTTTTGCTTTTTGTTTTTGAGAGGTTTTTCGCTATAGGGCACGGGCGCTCGCCAGACAGACAGAGAGAGACATAGAGACAGAAAGCGAGAAATCACCCCCCAGGGGGGGATGGTCACGCCGCAATCCCTTCTCCTCCATTCTCCTCTCGGGATCTTGGGCACTCACGCACACGCGCCCGGCGTGAGTTTTAAGCCACCGGGTCCGGGGCACGAACTGCAGTTGACTACGTGGGAGTCCAGCGACATAGCCATTACGCTAACTGCTGGTTCCCTCCAGTGTTTTTGAAACAATGTTTAACATCCAGGGTTGAATTTAGTATAATTTTATAAAGCTAATGTGTGTATGTGTATATGCGTATGTTTGTTTTAGGTTTTTGCCATAGGATTTGTGCTCTTGGAGAGAGAGAAAATAACACCCTCACTCCCAGGGATAGCAATACCACAATCCCTTCTCTGTTTCCTGGGATTTGGGGCACATAGGCGCACATGGCCGGTGTGATTTTCAACAGTTGGTCAAGTAAGAGTGAAGTGCCTTATTCTCCAAGCCATTTACTTGCCCCAAAAGTAAATGTTTTGTTCTTGTTTCAGTAATTTTTGAGTGTCATTTGGAGTAGTAGGTTTCAGGCTTTTTTTTTTTTTTGAGAGGATTTTGCGACAGGGCACGTACACTTGCCAGACATACAGAGAGAGACAGAGAGACAGAAAGCGAGAAATCACCCCCCAGGGGGGATGGCCATACCACAATCCCGTCTTCTCCATTCTCCTCTCGGGATCTTGGGCACTCACGCACACGCGCCCGGCATGAGTTTTAAGCCACCGGGTCCGGGACGCAAACCATGGTCGACTACGTGGGAGTCCAGCGACACAGCCATTACGCTATCAGCTGGTTCCCGATAAATGAATAATTCTTAAAAAAAAAAAAATTGCATCAATCCCCATTATATTCCCACAAGTAGGAATTCTAATCTACTAAGGATCAAACAAATCAGGTTCACCTAAATGATGTCACATGAATTTAGCTTTACACACTATCTGATGGGGCCCTATATATAGCAAACTAAAAAAATAATAAAATTAAATAATTTAAAAACAAATGAGTAAATTAAACTAAGTGATTTTTAAAATCCTTTGCAACACTAAAATTTCACTAAATTGTCCTGAAGCTTGAAACCATTATCCAAGGATTATTTTCTTTACAGCTTAGTGCTTGCCATTTAGTATTTAAATATTGCTTGGAAAAATTTATATCAAAGCCAACATGGAGATATATATCATAATTAATTGATATTGCTGGGAAGAAATACAGAATATATTTTAAAATAATACATTTTAACTGGAGGGACCAGCAGTTGGCGTAATGGCTATGTCACTGAACTGCCATGTAGCCGACCGTAGTTCAAGTCCTGGACCCGGTGGCTTAAACTCACGCCAGGTGTGTGTGCGTGCGTGCATGCCCAAGATCCCAAGAGGAGAATGGAGGAGAAGGGATTGCGGCATGGCCATCCCCCCTGGGGGCTGATTTCTCGCTTTCTATCTCTCTGTCTCTCTGTCTTTCTGGCAAGCATACACGCCCTATAGCAAAAACCTCTAAAAAAATTTTTTTAACTGGAGAGTTATAGCAGAAAAAAATTTTTTGTTAGTTTACTATAGGGCGAGTGTACTCACTCCTGACAGACAAGAACTGAGAAAGCATCTTCCAGGGGGGATGGGATGATCATGCCACAATCCTTTCTTCTCACAGAATTTAGGCCTCTTCTCCCCCCACTTCTATTACTCCAAAATCTAACTTCGTCTGGCATCACTTTTAGGAGAGAGAGTAAACATGATTCACAGCCCCTAGACATCATTTACTCTCCTGAGTCTACTACATGTACAATTAAACATGAGCTCAGCAGGTAGAGTGGTGGTTGGGTGCAGAATCCCACATGGCTGACTCTGTGGTTTGAGTCTAGACCCAGCCAACTGAAAGGCACACCAGGCGTGTTTGCTTACATGCCCCAAATCCCAAGAATGAGGGAGAAGGGGTTGTAGTGTGGCCATCCCCCCTGGGCAGCGGGTGGGATGGGGGTGATTTCCCATTTTCCCTATTTTTGTCTTTCTGGCAAAAAATAAATAAATAAAAAATAAAAAAGATAAGAATTCTACTCAAAGCGTTAGCCCTCATTTTGACCCATATGTAGGCCAAGACCACTAACATTCAAGAAACCAAAGCTAATTAAATTCATACCTTGAGAATACATAGAGAAATTGCAGAATAATGAGGCCCAGTCTATATTTGTAGATACAAATATGTCTGTGATATTTTTATTGTCTACTATACTATAGTTTTATTTGGAGTGATCTTTTAAGATCTTTTAAACTTTTCTATTTATGCAGTATACAATATATTACTAGTTGTATTTTACTTACAATATAAGATCATAATTTGTTTTCCAAAGAATGATTCCGATGGAAAACATTCTAAACATTGCATTCAGCTAAGAAAAATTTTATGTGCTGGCAAACCCAGAAGTTATTCATACCCCATTACTATAGACGTTGTTCTCTGATTAACTGGCTCCAGGATATGTTGCTTATGGAAATAATTTCCCTTTAGCACCTTTTTATTTGTTTGTTTGTTTGTTTGTTTTTGAGAGGTTTTTGCTATAGAGCACATGCGCTTGCCAGAAAGAGAGAAAGAGAGAACAGAGAGACAGGAAGCGAGAAATCATCCCCCCTGGGGAGATTGTACACACCACAATCCCTTCTCCATTCTCCTCTCAGGATCTTGGGCACACACACACATGCGTCTGGCATGAGTTTAAGCCACTGGGTCCGGGACTCGAACCACAGTTGACTACATGGGAGTTCATCGACATAGCCATTACTCTAACTGCTGGTCCTCTCCCTTTAGCACCTTTTAATCCATAGCATTCCATCTCTACCCCACCCCAGTCCTCTAGGTTGCTTTTGTTGTTTAGTTTTTTGCTACAGGGCACGTGCACTCACCAGAGAGAGAGAGATGGAAAGTGAGAAATCATCCCCTAAGAGGGAGGCCATGTCACAGTCCCTTTTCCTCCCTTCTCCTCTTGGGAATTTGCACACATACATACATGCCCCTGGCTTGATTTTCAAGCTCCCGAGTCTAGAACACAAACTGCAAAGTGGGTCATGTGTGATGCAGTGTCTTAATCTCCATGCCACCTGTGGCCTTTAGGTTGTTGGTTTTGTAGACTGTCTCACAATCTATTTTTTTAGATTCTTTCCCCCAAATTCGATTCTGGTTAACCACTTTTGGCCATGATACTCACCAGTAAAGTTGTAAACTTCATATTCTGTTACATCGGCAGGCACAAGTTGGGTTATTCCACTGCTGACAATGCTAAATTCGGTTCCTTTGTAAAAGTGACTGCTAGATTCTCATTATAAATGAGTATTTTTTTCTTTTAAAATAATAAGTAAGTTATGTTATGATACTTTGAGTCTATGTAAATAACTTTTTCTCCAATAGTCACTTAATAGTTTTAGAATCCACTGATTTTTTTTTTAATTTTGTAATCATTGTTTTTTCCTTAATTTGTCAGAGGTGAATATGCTCCCCAGAGAGAGAGCGGGAGAGGAAAAAGCACCCCTCAATGGAGTGTGGTCAATTCCTTCTCCATTTATCCATCCTCTCAGGATTTTAGTGTTTTCCTAAACCACCAGGATCGAGACTCAAGCTGCATGGCCATGTGGGATCCAACTCCCTTATCCACTAGACCACGGAGCTGGCTCTCTATTGATAATATTTGTCTGAATCTGTTTTACTGAAGATTACAAAATCATTATTTTCTAATTCTGTCATTTGTATATTTATTAACTGGCATTCACACATAATAAGTTTTAAAGAATTATTTAATTTTATTTATTCATTCATTCACTTATTTTGACTATGTATGTAGAAAGAGAGAGAGAAAGTGAGAAAGCAAGCCACCAGGTCTGGGACTCGAACTGTGGTCAGCCATGTGCGAGTGTCCAGGGCCCTATCCATTATGCCACCTACTGGTCCCTATCCATAATAATTTTTATTTTCCATTTTCTCTACATATACGTTTTTTTCTCCTTTAAGAGAGTGTGTGTGTGTGTGTGTGTGTGTGTGTGTGTGTGTGTAGGGGGGAGGTGGAGGAAGAGGCTCAAGGGGAAAAAAGGAAGTAAAACCTTAAAGGAAACAGAAATAGAAAATGATCAAGAGCCAGCAGGTGGCATGGTGGTTAAGGTGCTGGACTCCCATATGGTCAACTGCAGTTCAAGTCCTGGACTGGGTGGTGTGATTTTACACTTTCCTTTCTCTCTCTCTGCCTCTTTCTTTCTTTAATTTTTATTCTTTTTTTGAGAGATTTTGCTATAGGGCACATGTACTCACCAGAGACACAGAGAGAGACAGAGAGACAGAAAGTGAGAAATCACCCCCCAGGGTGTATGGCCACGCCGCAGTCCTTTTCTCTCCATTCTCCTCTCAGGATTTTGGGCATGCATGCACACACACCCAGTGTGAATTTAAGCTGCCAGGTCCAGGACTTGAACCACAGTCCACTACACGGGAGTCGAACAACCTAACCATTACACCATCTGCTAGTCCTTTCTCGCTTTCTTTCTAGTGTGTGAACTAACCCTTTAGCTAACTAAAAAATAATTATAAATAAAAATAATTCTTTAAAACAAGGACAATTATCTGTTGATGATAATTTGTATCTTTGATGGAACTAATATACAGAGTACCTATAATGAGAAAATTCATTTTGTGTGCTGTAAAGATACACAGTGATTGAATGTAAAAACAATACAAAAAAATTAAATTTAAAAAAGTTTGTGGCTGGCAAGTGGCATGGTGGTTAAGATGCTGGACTCCCATATGTCCAACTGTTCAATTCCCAGACCTGGCAGTTTGCTTTCTCACATTCCCTCTGTCTCTTTGATGACCATATGTGCCCTACAGCAAATTTAAAAATAACAACAAATAAAACAATTCTTTAAAAAAATGTTTTTAAAAAGGTTTGTGAGTGTATGCACTGCACATACACATACATATGAAAACTCATCCTTTATTTTTATTTTTATTTTTATTTTTGAGAGGTTTTTTACTATAGGGCGTGTGCGCTCACCAGACAGACAGAGAGAGACAGAGAGACAGAAAGCGAGAAATCACCCCCCAAAGGGGATGGCCATGCCACAATCCCTTCTCCTCCATTCTCCTCTCTGGATCTTGGGCACGCACGCACACGTGCCTGGCGTGGGTTTTAAGCCACCGGGTCCGGGACACGAACTGCGGCCGACTACGTGGGAGTCCAGCGACATAGCCATTACGCTAACTGCTGGTTCCCCATCCTTTATTTTTAAAAGAATTAATTTTATTTATGATTATTTTTAATTTGATATAAGGCATGTGTACTTACCAGAGAGAGAGGGGAAGAGAAGGAGAGGGAGAGAGAGAGAGAGAGGGAGGGAGAGAAAATGAAAAAAAGCAAGCTACCAGGTCTGGGAATAGAACCACTGTCAGCCATGTGGGAATCCAGCACCTTAATTGCCATACCACCTGCGGGCCCCCTTTATTTAATTTTATTTATTCATTCATTTATTTTAATTTGACCAGAGACACAGAGAGGAAAAAGGAAAGAGAGGAAACAAGCCACCAGTTCTGGGACCCGAACCATGGTCGGCCCCGTGGGAATGTCCAGTGCCTTAACCACCACATCATCTGCTGGTCCTCAGCCCACTTTATTTTTGATTTAAAAAAATTGAGATATTTTTGCTATAGGGTGCATGTGCTTACCAGACACAGAGAGAAAAAAAGACAGCGAGAAATCACCCTCCCCAGGGGGATGGCCATGCCGTGATCCCTTCTTTTCCACTCTCTTCTCGGGATCTTGGGTGTGCATGCACACACACCCAGTGCGAGTTTTAAGTCATTGGGTCCAGGACTCGAACTGTGGCTGACTACATGGGAGTCCAGCGATGTACCTGTTTGCCATCTGCTAGTTCCCCATCCTTTATTTTTTATATATGTTTACAAATTCTTCCTGTAGTTTATTTTCTAAGTGTGTTTATGGCATTTGTCAGTTTTTATTTATTTATTTTTTTAAGAATTATTTTATATTGGGAACCAGCAGTTAGCATAATGGCTATGTCGCTGGATTCCCACGTAGTCGACCGTGGTTCGTGTCCCGGACCCGGTGGCTTAAAACTCATGCCAGGCACGTGTGCGTGCGTGCCCAAGATCCC
>NW_006159659.1:5170716-5173174 GCF_000334495.1 Tupaia belangeri chinensis | reverse complement strand
TTACTACAATTGAATTTTTTTTTTTTGGAGAGGTTTTCGCTATAGGGCGCGTGCGCTCGCCAGACAGAGACATAGAGACAGAAAGCAAGAAATCACCCCCTGGGAGAATGGTCACACCGCAATCCCTTCTCCTCCATTCTCCTCTTGGGGTCTTGGGCGCGCACGCACACGCGCCCGGTCCAGCGACATAGCCATTATGCTAACTGCTGGTTCCCACTACAATTGAATTTTTTTTTTACATATATATATTTTTTTTTTGGAGAGTTTTTTGCTATAGGGTGTGTGCACTCGCCAGACAGACAGAGAGAGACAGAGAGACAGAAAGTGAGAAATCACCCCCCAGGGGGGATGGCCACGCCGCAATCCCTTCTCCTCCATTCTCCTCTCGGGATCTTGGGCACGCACGCACATGCGCCCGGCATGAGTTTAAGCCACTGGGTCCGGGACTTGAACTGCGGTCGACTATGTGGGAGTCCAGCGACATAGCCATTATGCTAACTGCTGGTCCCTACAATTGAATTTTTAGTCCCTCGAAAGGATTTCCTAGGTCAGCCAATGGCATAGTGGTTAAGGAATCTAGAATCCACATGGCTGACTGGCCTTAGAAACACACCAGCTGCATGTGTGTGTGTACCCAAAACCCAAAATGAGAGAGAAATTGAGGAAAAAAGATTACTGTGTGATCATTCCCCATGGAGGATGCTTTCTTTTTTTGGTAAGCACACAAAGCCCCTGTCAAAAAAAAACTTTTAACATTTATTTATCTATTTATTTGTTGTGATTTTCAAGCCACCAGGTTCAAGACTTGAACTGAGGTCAGCTACATAGGAATTCAGCACTTTCACCACCATGCCACCTGTTGACCCCAGCTCTCACCTGTCAAATTAAAAAAAAAAAAAAGGAAAAGAAAAAATTTCCCGATACTCAGGTTATTAAAAAACACATTTTCTTCTCATATTTGTTTGGTTTCATTAACTGTATTTATTTTTAAAAGGATATTTAACTTTATTTATTTTTTAATAGTTTGACCAGAGAGAGGCAGAGAGCAAGAGAAAGGGAAAGGGACCACCACGCCACCTGCTAGCCCCTATTATTATTATTTATATTTTTGCTCTAGGGCATGTGCACTCACCAGAGACAGACAGAGAAAGAAAGCAAAAAAAAGTGAGAAAGCAAGCCGCAGGTCCAGGACTTGAACTGCTGTTGTCCACGTGGGAGTCCAGTGCCTTAACCATCATGCCACCTGCTGGCCCCCATTAATTGTATTTAAATCTCTGCTTTACTCTGTGTTTAAATGTATAGCATAAAGTGTCCTAACATAATTTCCTAAAGAGCCTGTAATTTTGCCAATAATTTCAGGTTACCTTTATTACATACTAATTTTCTAAATGCACATTGGTTCATTGCTGTATTTTTGAGTTTATTTATTTCTTCTATTAGAGAGAATAAGAGAAAGATCCCAGTCTTCACATTGCAATCCACCCATCTCAGCCAGCCTGGTCACAGGTATGCATAACTATCCAGCCTGCTCAGAGCCCCTGGGACGTGAACACAGGCCTGTGTGTCCACTTGCATTACCACTGTGCTTCCACCTGGTCCCTATTTGTCTAGACTTGTTTTGTTTTTTCTTTTATTCCATTCATCTGCTTGTCTATTCATGGACTAAAATCCTGCTGTTTTTAACTATGGTATCTCCAGGAAAACTGGGACTGGGGGTGTATGGGAATCTTTATTTTCGGCCCAACTTTGTTATGAACCTAAAAGTACTTGAGAAAGATAGTTTAGGGGGCTGGCAGGTGGTGTGGTGGTAAAGGGCGCAGGACTCCCATGTGGCTGACCGTGGTTTTAGTCCCGGACCTGGCGACTGGCTTTCTCACTTTTTCTCTCTCACTCTCACTCTGTCCCTTTCTGGTCACAATTAAAAATAAGTAAATAAAGTTAAAATAATTCCTTAAAAAATTTAAAGATAAAGTTTGGGGGGGGTTAAGTGGTGTGGTGGCTAAGGTGTTGGACTCCCACATGACTGATTGTGATTCTAATCCCAGACCTGACGCCTTGCTTTCTCACTTTCTCTTTCTATGGTGAACATGTGTGTTCTATAGCAAATTTTTTAAAAAGCAACAATAATAATAATTCACATTAAATTAGTAATTATTTGTCCAGTTCTTTCTTCAAAGCTTTTTTTTGGTGTATTTTTAAAAATTTAATTAAATTATTTATTACTTTAAATTTGACCAGAGAGACACTCACTGAGAAAAAAAGAGGGAAAGTGAGAAAGCAAGCTGCCAGGTCTAGAACTCAACTGTGGTCCACCATGTGGGAGTCCAACACCTGAACCACCACACCACCTGCTGGCCCTATTTTTGCACTTAAAAAAAAAATCATTTAGGGAACCAGCAGTTAGCGTAATGGCTATGTCGCTGGACTCCCACGTAGTCGGGCGCAGTTCGTGGCGCCG
>NW_006159659.1:5168478-5170655 GCF_000334495.1 Tupaia belangeri chinensis | reverse complement strand
AGAATGGAGGAAAAGGGATTGTGGCGTGACCATCCCCCCTGGGGGGTGATTTCTCGATTTCTGTCTCTATGTCTCTCTCTGTCTGGCGAGCACACGCGCCCTACAGTGAAAATCTCTCCAAAAAAAAAAAAAAATCATTAAATTTTATTATTACTTTTTAGTTTGACCAGAGAGAGACAGAGAGAGAGGGAAGAGGGACAGTGAGAAAGCAAGCCACCAGGTCTAGGACTCAAACCACAGTCGACCATGTGGAAGTCCAATGTCTTAACCACACCACAGGGCAGCCCTTTTTACAGAGAGATTTTTGCTATATGTAGGTACATGCCCTTGTCAGACAGAGACAGACAGAAAGTGAGAAATCACCCCCCAGGGTAGACGGCCACGCAGCAATCCCTCATCCTCCATTCTCTTCTTGGGATTTTGGGCATGCACACACACAATGCCGGGCATGTTTTAAGTCATCGGGTCTGGGACTCGAACTACAGTCAGCCGCATGGGAATTCAGAGATGTAACCATTACAAACATGTGTGAGCTTGCCCAAAAATCTCTAAAGGAGGAAGAAATGGAAAAGGGATGGTGGCATAGCCATTCACCATGGCTCCTCTTTTATCCTTTTCTCTCTTCTGTTGAGGAGAAGCACTCTGGCAGATTTAAAAATAAAAGAGCACATGCCCTAAAAAACAAAACAAATTAAACTCTAGATGAATTATCTTGAGAAACAAATCAAAGTATAAAGCTGTTAACGTAATTACAATGTACATGCATGCTTTTACAAAGATAGGTTTGAATCTTTTCCTTTATTTCATATTAAAGGAAATGTGAATTTTAGTTAGAAGTTAGTGAAAGCAATGAATTTTTGTTGAGATTTTTGTTATAGGGTGCATGCGCTCGCCAGAGACAGAGACAGAGATAGAGAGCAAGAAATCATCCCCCAGGGTGAATGGCCATGCTGCCATCCTTTCTCCTCCATTCTCCTCTCAGGATTCTGGACATGCACACACACACACGCCGGGTGTGAGTTTGTAAGTCATTGGATCTGGGACTCAAACCACGGTTGACTATGTGGGAGTCCAGTGATATAACCATTACACCAGTGACTGGTCCCAAAAGTAATGAATTTTAATGTATTAATAACTTTACTTAAACCTTTAAGAATTCATTTTATTGTTTTTTTTTTTTTTTTTTTTTTTATTTGACCAGAGAGAGAGTGAGAAAGTGAGCTGGGGCCAGTAGATGACATAGTAGTGACATCTGTGAATTCTCACATCCCAAACAAGGTTCGAATTCCAAGCCCAGTGTCTTGAAACTCACCAGGCATGTGTGTGCTTGCCCAAGATCCAAGGAGAATGGATTGTGGCCTGAGCATTCTCCGAGGACTGATTTCTCACTTTCCCTCTAACTGTCTCTCTGGCAAGTGCACACACCCTAAGGCAAAAACACTCTAGGAAAAAAAAAAAAGGCAAGAAAGCCTCCAGGTCTGGGACTTGAACCATGGTTGGCTATGTGGGAGTCCAACGCCTTAACCACCACACCACCTCCTGGGCCCTGTATTAGTAAATTATACAGTACCTGAATAATTTATACAGTACAGGACTTTAACATTTCAAAAAAAGGAACATTTTCCTTTGTGTTCTTTCTATACTTGATTTTGAGAATACCCACAGAATGCTTCACTTATCTGACGTTGTCAGATTCCAGTATTCTATATAAATAAATTTTCAAGGTGACTTAAGCATTAATGCTTTTATAAGTATATTCAATTGGTATTTTTCTTCCCCTATTAAATGGATTATTCTAAATAATTCATTTTTGTTGGGTCATCATTACTTTATGTGTTTTCAGCCTAAGCCCCATTCCCTTTTATAAATTTTTGCCAGAGAGCACATGCACTCACCAGAGATAGAGAAAACATCTCATGGGAATGCTTATGCCACAATCCCTATTCCATTTTTCCATCCTTTCAGGATCTTGGACACACATGTACAAGTGCCAAGTATGTTTTTCAAACCACTGGGTCTGGGACTCAGAACTATCTGCCATGTGGGATCCAGCTGCCCTAACTATATTACTGGTTGGCCCATGGATTTTTAATAATTACTTTTTAAAAATGTTTGCAATAGATCATATATACTCACCAGGAAAAGGGGGGTGGAGAGAGAGAAGTGAGAAAGCAAGC
>NW_006159659.1:5134955-5168359 GCF_000334495.1 Tupaia belangeri chinensis | reverse complement strand
CCCCCCTGCTCTTTTTTTTTTTTTTTTTTTTTTTTTTTTTTGAGGGTTTTTTTTTTTTTTTTGGCCATAGAGCACATTCACTTGCCAAAAAAATTGATAGAATACGAGAAACCACACCACCTCCCTCCACCACCCCCCCAGTAAATCCATGCTGCAATCCCTTCTCCAGTCTCCTCTCAGAATTTTGGGCACACACATCATGTACCCAGTGTGCGATTCAAGCCACTGGGTCCAGGATTCAAACTGTGATTGGCCATTTAGGAGTCCAGCACCTTAAGCTCTACTCTACCTGCTGGCCCCCACAGACCACTTTTTAAAATGTTTCTTCTACAGGGAAGAGGGACAAACAATTACTAACGGGATCTTTTTATGCTGCAATTCACCTCCACAGCCTCAGCCACCCAATCCTGGGCAGATACATGCTCATGTAGAAAGGCTTTGTGACATGAATCCAGGACCTTCTCGCAGAGGTCTAGCATCCCCAGGCATTGTTACTGCTACATCACTAGATGGCCAAGGCCTAGACCTCTTGTCCTACTTTCATACTTTCTATTGTTATTTCTTCAATTTGCTATAGGATGTATATACTCACAAGAGACAGAGGGAAAGTGATGAAGCACTTCCCAGGGGAATGGCCACACTGCAATCTCTTTTTCTGCCTGGCTTGTTTTTCAAGCACCTGAGTCCAAGACTCAAACTGCAGTCGGCTAGGTGGGGATCCACCTGCCTTTCACAGTGAGAAGAGGGTAAGAACCTCCAGAAGGTCTCACCACATTGAGATCCTCCTTCTAGCCAGTGAAAAGATCAATCTGCAACTTTGAAGTGTATTTTTTTTTCCTATACAAAATTGGTAATTTTATTCCTTCCATGAGTGAGACATGGCACCCCAATAGGGTCTTGACATAACAATTCACCCCCAGCTTCAGCCATCCCCAGATCACATGAGTGTATTGTTTGTACTCAGGTCTACAGATGGAAAATTAGAATCTTGCTTGTGTTTCACCCTTACAGAGCTTCATGTTTGTTTATCATCCCACCAGTGCTTGGCAGGCTATACAATTTTTAGAAAAAAAAAAAAAAAAAGGGTATTATGGTAATATATGTAACAAAATTTACCATTTTAACCAATTTTAAGTGTAGTTCTTTGGCATTAAGTATATTCACATTATTGCACAACTCCAACTCTAGAACTTCTTACAACTCAAAATTTTATACCCATTTATGCATTAATTCTCCACTGTCCCCTTTATACATACTTTTAAAAAATTTCTCTTCAAGGGTCAGCAGGTGGTGTGGTGGGTTAAGGTGCTGCTGGATTCCCACAGTGCAGTTTGAGCCCTAGACCTGGTGGCTGTTTTTACTTTCCCTCTCTCTAGAGAGTGCATGTGTCTTATAGCAAGTTAAAAAATAGTAAGTAATAAATCAAATTATCCTTAAAAAATTTCTCTTCCATGAGCTACACTGATAGTATTCCCCCAACAGGGTCTCAATGCCATCACCAACTGCCAACCGCAGGATCATGGACATGTCTGTACCCAGCATACTGTAAAGCCTCTGGATGCAAATCTGGAAACTTACCATGTGAGTCAGCTGGCAGAGCATTGCTTTTTTTTTTTTTTTTTTTTTTTGGCTCCTCTCGGGATCTTGGGCACGCACGCACACGTGCCCAGCGTGAGTTCTAAGCCACTGGGTCCGGGATGCGAACCACGGTCAACTACGTGGGAGTCCAGCAACATAGCCATTACGCTAACTGCTGTTTCCCAGAGCATTGCATTTTTGGTTGCGTGATTGTCTGGCCCATATGTTATGTTGTTGGAAAAGTCATAATGCATTTTGCATAGAAAAACAGAAAAAATACATCATGACTTTCCTGATAATACAATATAAACCTTTATCTTTACAAATAAAAGGGATTGGGGAAAAGTAGTAATTGGACACATGCACTAGCCAGACAGAAACTGAGAAATCACCCCCAGGGAGGATGGCCATACTGCAACCTCTTCTCCCCTTGGAATTTTGAGCATGCACACACACACACCTCCCTGGCTTGAGTTTCAAGCCACCAGGTCTAGGACTTGAACCACAGTCAACCACACAGGAGTCCAGCACCTTAACTGTTATGTCACATCCTGGTCCTGAGCTATATATTCTAAAATGCTTCACTCAACTATTCATATATCCATGTTCAATTACCTTGGAAGGATAGTCCACTTTCCTCTTTAATAGTCTAAATTTTTGGGATCAGCAGATGGCATAATGGCTACATCGCTAGACTCCCACGTACTCAACCCTGGTTTGAGTCCCAGACCCTGTGGCTTAAACTTGTGCTGGAAACGTGGCATGTGTAACCAAGATCCCAGGAGGTGAATGGAGGAAAAAAAGATTGTAGTATGGCACTACCTGCGGGCGGGGGGTGGGGGGGGGGAAGGTTGATGTGTTGTTTTCTGTCTCATTCTGGTGAGGACACACGCCTTATAGCAAAGGAAAAAAACCTCTTAAAAAAAAAAGATTTGGGCTACATACACAAGCTCTTGGCATGTTTTTCAAGCCATTGATGCCAAAAGTCAAGCCTTAGTTGAAGGGGACCATGGCTATGTCGCTGAACTCCCATGTAACCAATTGTGGTTCGAGTCTCAGACCCAGTAGCTTAAACTCACGCCGGGCACATGTGCCCAAGATCCCAAGAGGAGAATGGAGGAGAAAGGATTCCAGCGTGGCCATCCCCCCTGGGGGGTGATTTCTCACTTTCTATCTCTCTGGCAAGCACATGCGCCCTATAGCAAAAAACAAACAAACAAACAAAAAACCTCCAAAAAAAGAAAAGAAAATGCATGAGAAAAGCCCATGTTAACTTTTTAAAAATAAACTTTATTTGCTTAGTTTAAGAGTGACGAGAGAGAGAGAGAGAGAGAAAGAGGAAAGTGAGAAAGCAAGCTGGCAGGTCTGGGACTCGAATCATGGTCAGCCATGTGGGAGTCCAGTGCCCTTAACCACCATGCCACCTGCTGGCCCCTTAACAACCTTTTTCAAAAGGTCACCTAAAACACTCTCCTCTGACATTAAGATCATTTAAGTGTGTGACTACTAGAATGTGGGCTTAAGATGAAAACTATTTAACCTTCCTTCAGCATAATTACAGTATTGAATACTCTTAATATTTTTAACATGGTATACACAAGCACATAAAGGAAGAGTGAAAAATCAATTTTTAAGGAGAAAAGGCAAAGGTTACATATTTAGGTGTAAGAAAAAAAATCAATCCAGTTTATATTTCTGTACTGTATACCACAATAAAGACACAATTCCATTTCAAAGAAATTAACTTTTATTTGAAAGAAGACTACTTTTATACCCACATCTTCTAAGGAGTCTGTATTATACAGTAGCCTGCTTAACCACTGCCCCAATACCAAAATTTCTAATATCAAATTATACAATTAATTGCTCTAGGTAATAAATAAAGGTTGTTCTTCACTGATTAAGGGAACACTTAAAACTTCAATAAGTTGAACACAAAAATCACACTTTAAGGTTTAACAGATATATTTCAAATATAATGTATTTTGCAGGACCCCACAATCTTTTCATCTCTAAAAAATTACTTCATTCTTAAAGTTTGAAAATTCTGTTCTTCAAAATGTCCACTGTCTTCATCTAGTGTCAAACTTTCAATACTCAACTATTTGACCTCTCCATGCCACCCCAAACCTGACGTGACTACTTCATATTTTACCATCTTTCCCAAAACAAATTAAACAAGATCTCTAACACAATGTCTAATACATTATCTACACAAAAGCTTCAAAAAGGTAACTTCTTTCCCATTGATTAACTAAGAGTTAATCTATAAAAGAAAAAAAAGTCATCTGTAACATGTAACACTGGGGTTCCTTTTTTTTTTTTTTTTACTAAAGATGTAAAAACTCAAAATGACAATTACATTTTTAAGAGTATAATAAAAGGGGTGAGAAATACAACTGACAGAGTGTACAACCTAAATAACCAGGTTTTTTTTTTTTTTTTAAGATTTCTTTTTAAGGAGCAGGAGAAATTAGAAGGTTGGAAAAATCAAGAATCAAACAAACAATAAAAGAAATAAAGTCTTTAACTGCAACCATTCCATTATCAATAGCGTCCTGAAAGAGAAAGACCAAAAATAAAGTTAAAATGATAATAAAAGTTGGAGATGTCTAATACTGTTCCACCTATTAACCACAATCATACCCCCTCTAACATTAAAAATAAGCCACGCATTAGAAATAAGGTTTTTCAATGCTACAAAAGCAAAGTTCACGTACTTGGGCTGTAGGAACGAGATCTTGATCGAGATCTGTAACGACTATAATAAGGAGAAGGTGATCTTCTTCTGTAAGAAATGAAACATTACTTAATATACACCACAGAATCACTGAGGCAGATTAAAGTAAAAATTTCTTATCACTCAAAATAATAATGTACCCAAGATGATAACTATTAAATTCTCTGTATGCTGGGGCCAGCAGATGGCATAGGGGTTTAAAGCACTGACCTCCCACACGGTTGACCAAGATTCAATTCCTGGTCCTGGAGGCTTGCTTTCTCACCCCCCTCCCCACTCCCTGTGCTCTCTCTCTGTTGGTCATGCATGTCTTGTAGCAAATTCAAAAATAATAATGACAAATAAAATTAAATAATTTTTATTTTGGAGAGATTTTTGCTATAGGACGTGTGTGCTCACCAGAAGGTGAGAAATCACTCCCCGGGGGGATGGCTACGCCGCAATCCCTTCCCCTCCATTCTCCTCTTGGGATCTTGGGCACGCATGCACATGCACCCAGCTTGAGTTTACGCTGCTGGGTCCAGGACTCAAACCGCGGTCAACTACGTGGGAGTCCAGTGACATAGCCATTATGCTAACTGCTGGTCCCTCCTCTTAGAATCTTGGGCACACACACCTAGCTTAAGTTTCAAGCTGCCAGGTCCATTACTCGAACCCCAGATGAGTACATGGCAGTCCAGCAACTTAACGTTACACCATCTGCTGATTCTCCCCCTCCCCCAGTTGTTTTTCAACCTGCCAAGTTTGGACTAGAACTGTGCAGTTGTTCATATAAGATCCAGCCACCCACAATCTGTTTCTGTTTCATTTTTTAGGTTTTTGCCATAGGGCTTCTGTGTTCACCAGAGAGAGAGAGAAAATGAGAAATCACCCCTCAAGGGGGATGGCTACGGTCCAATCCCTTCTCCAGTTTTCTCTTGGGATTTTGGCCACCCAAATACACATAACCCATTGTGATTTTCAAGCCACCAGGTCTGAGGCTCAAAACATAGTCATTCATATGGGAGTACAACACCTTATGTCACCTACTGGTGACACAATCTATTTTAAATATCAACATTGTATTCATATAACCAAACCTAAGTTCCAAATAACACCAGTACAGTATTATCGTTTAATTTAGAATAGAAATCTCAAAACATTACCTGTACCGGTAATCATAGTCTTCATATCTATCATATCCTCGATCATATCCTCTATCGTAGGTAGTAAGAATCTTGACGTCTGCCACCACCTCCACCACCGCCACCACCGCCGCCACCACCACCTCCGCCACTACTGCAAATAAGTAAATAAATACTGTGTATCAGCGTAAATGACTATCTTTCAGTATCATTTATAAATAACATAAATTGGTAGCTTCAATAAAAAGGGAGAAAGAACCACCATGATTGCTATTCTGCTTTGACGTCTTTTTTTTTTTTTTGAAGTTTTGCTATAGGGTGTGTGCGCTCTCCAGAAAGACAGAGAGAGACAAAAAGCGAGAAATCACCCCCCAGGGGGGATGGCCACGCTGCAATCCCTTCTTCGTTCTCCTCTCGGGATCTTGGGCATGCACACACGGCGCCCAGCGTGAGTTTAAGCCACTGGTTCTGGGACTCAGACTGCGGTCAACTACATGGGAGTCCAGTGACATAGCCAGTATGCTGATTGCTAGTCCCAATGTCTTTCTTTACTCATTATATCCATAACCAAAAACGCTTCTGCCAAACGTTTCAAACTGTATACTGCTCTACTATTAATATACTGCCCAATCAGGAAAAGGTCAAATGAAGTACCATGTGGATTTTCACTTTAGTATGCTGTAAGTCTCCTTGTCAAAACCCACATTTTTCCCAATAAGGTTTCAAATTATATCAAAGTCTATATTCCTTCTTTCAATCTTAAAAAAAAAAAATAATTCTGGGGGGGCCAGTGGGTGGTATGGTGATTAAGGGCACTGGACTCCCACATGGCCAACCATAGTTCAAGTCCTAGACCTGCCATCTTGCTTTCTCCCTCTCTCTCTGCCCTTCTGGTCAAAATAAGTAAATAAATAAAAAGTTAAATAGTTCTCTGTGTGTTGTCTTTTGTTATGTATTTCAAAACATAAAAACTCCTATTTATGTTTTATTTGCACACAGGTACGGCATGAGTTTCAAGCTACTGGGACAAGGACTCAAACCACGGTCAGCGATGTGGGAGTCCAGAGTAACCATTATGCCATCTGCTGGCCCCCATTTTTCTTCTTTTAAACTAATATCAATGAAATTTGCCTGAAAGAGTTCCCAGGTCACTTTAGAATAGAGAGAATGTACATATTTAAACATGATAGTTTCTCTAGGATCTATTAATTTTGCTACTAGCATAATATTAAAAGAGCCAATAATGTACTTTGATAGTTTTAATTTGTCCCCAGCTCACTTATAGATAAATTATTCAAAGAATAAGAAATTAACAACTTTCCATTTTTAATTACAGAAATAAACCATTTTCTTTTCTTTTCTTTTTTTTTTTTTAAGAGGGGCTTTTTGCTATAGGGCGTGTGCGCTCGCCAGAGACAGAAAGTGAGAAATCACCCCCCCAGGGGGGATGGCCACGCTGCAATCCCTTTTCCTCCATTCTCCCCTTGGGATCTTGGGCGGGCACGCACGCACATGCATCCAGTGTGAGTTTTAAGCCACCGGGTCCGGGACTCAAACCGTGGTTGACTACGTGGGAGTCCAGCGACATAGGCATTACGCTAACTGCTGGTCTCCAACCATTTTTTTATGCACATATTCCCGGTGGATATTTGACTTGCATAGGTTAACTTAGGAAACCTGAAATCTTACTGAGTTGGTCTGCCCATGTAGATGCCTGGTGTAGGTGTATGTGCCCTCTTAGTGATAGAATAATCCACACGAATTCTTCTACCATCCAGTTCCATTCCATTTGCCCTTTCCATAGCCTATAAAGAACAGGGACAGAAAGCCATGTAAGATTTATTTGACTTAAAGTAATAATTAGTTTAAAAGTATCTATAATCCAAAGTAACTTTCCTAATTTTGAAAATGCTATGGCAATGCAGCTAGTACAGGATATTATATAGACATAAAATTTAGACCACAACTTTGTCCAGAATGCATTTTAATTTACTCAATTTAAAAAGTAGTTAACTAACTTTATCACTGAATAATTTTCCAGTTTGGGGTCAGTTCCCATTTCAAGTCAATAAAGCGTGCTTATATGTGCATGTGAGAGAGAAAAGTCTTTTCAAGCTAAACTTTCTATAGGTTGCCCCGGTAGCCTGTCATTTCCTACTTCCTAGTCCCAGCCATTTCACTTTAGTAAAAACAACTACAAAATCTTACACATTTTCCCATTTGAAATTCCCAAACTGAAAGTTCTCTAAACTTCTCTTTCTCAAATAGTTTGAGGCAACAAGTTTACACATTAACCTTCGCTATATTCAGGTCCACAGCCCTAGTTATTTTACTAAAGTACAAACACTTCAGAAAACTACTTCAGAAGGCTTGTGCTGAAAAACTGAGGGCGGGCATACCCTAGGTGGCACAGGTAGTAGGCCCCAACAGCAGAGCTAGAGGCCATATGACTGACCACATGTTCATCAGATCCCAAACTGACCTGAAGACAAGCTGGGCACAGTGCACCAGACTCTAATATACTACAATGCGGTAATGTCAAGGGTACATTCCCTTGTATCTCTCTCTTAAGCTGTCTCTCATGAATTAAAGAAATAAGTTCACAAAAAAGCACAACTCAAACTCAGAGAAGCCTGTGTAATTCTGAAGTTGAAAATAACTAGAGTCAGTCTTTTTTTTTTTTTTTTTTTTTGGAGAGGTTTTCGCTATAGGGCATGTGCCCTCGCCAGACAGACAGAGATAGACATAGAGACAGAAAGCAAGAAATCGCCCCCCAGAGGGGATGGTCACACCGCAATCCCTTCTCCTCTCGGGATCTTGGGCACGCACCCACACGCGCCTGGCGTGAGTTTTAAGCCACCGGGTCTGGGATGCGAACCACGGTTGACTATGTGGGAGTCCAGCGACATAGCCATTATGCTAACTGCTGGTTCCCCACTAGCGTCAGTCTTGACATCTCAAAACAAATTGGAATTCAGCTGATGTATCTAGACTGGACTAGTCAGTCCTTACAACACACTGCCACCTAGTGAACTCCAAGTACAAAGAAAACTAAGTTGGTCAACAAGTACTTCTCTGTCTTTATACTTGAACTCATTGTGCCATGAGACAATACCAATAAATGTGATGCTAATTAACCGCTCTAACAAATGGAAATATTTGAAAGAAATTCTTTAGAACCTAGGTACCACTTCTATTTTTATTATTGTTTAAAAGAATTATTTATTTAATTCCATTTGTTATTATTTTTTAATTTGACCAGAGAGCAAGTGAGAAAGATAAAGAGAAAGCAAGCAGCCAGGTCCGAGATGCAAACCATGGTCAGCCATGTGGGAACCCAGCACCTTTAACCACCATGCCACCTGCTAGCCCCCTATTTTTATTTTTTAATTTGCCAGAGGGCATGTATACTCAGGGAGAAATAGAGCGCGCGAGGGAGAGAGTAAGAGACTGAGAAAGAAAGCATCCCTCAAAGGGGGTGGTCACACCACAATCCTTTCTCCATTTCCTCCTCTTTTCCAAATTTTGAGCAGATGCACCTGGCATGTTTTTCAAGCTGCCAGATATGGAACTCAAAACTGCACAGTAAACCATGTGGGATCCAGCCACCTTAACCACCAAGCCACCAGCTGTCCCACTTTTATTTTATCCAGAAATTAACCAAGAATGGGAAAAAAAGAGACATAGGACAACCAGTTTGACAAAAGAAATTGTTACTGTTCATACTTTCCAATTTTGACTTCAGCCCAGATACTCAGTATTTCTAACTTACATTTTTCTCAAGTGAGAACAAGAATCAGAGAATCACAAACATGCAACAGTTTTAAAACATAGTTGTGAAACTGACATTATAATGCCTATTGCATAAATGGCTTACAAAGTGAAGTATCCTTTTATTACAGTTATAGAGGGTTTCTCAATTCTCCACACTAGCACTTTAAAGCTTGCCGATTCTATGTTGTGGGAGACTACCCTGTCCATTATAGGATGTTTAGTAGTACCCTTAGCTTACACCCACTACATACCATGCCAATAGCAACTATTATTTTTGGAAGGCATGCCAGTTTTTATTACAACTACTTTTTATTGCATTCAGACACTGCTGAAACATAAGAGTGCTGACCTACATGCAACATGAAAAATGGCACACACAAAAATTCCTGGAATACTTCATTATCATTTTTTTCTAGTTTTGCTACAAGGCATGTGTGCTCAATAGAGAGAAGGAGAGGAGGGGAAAGTGAGACTTCATGGCGGGTGGGCGGGGGTTGGGGGAAGCCAAGTCACAATCTTCTATTCTCTTCCATTCCTCTGAGGATTTTGGGTAAGCATGCACACGCACCCTGTGTATTTCTCAGCTACCAGGTCCAGGACTTGAACCTCACAGTTGGCCTTGTGAGATCCAGGTTACCTTAATGTCCGTATCACCTGCCGGCCCAAGTACTCTTCATTTATTAAGGTCTGATAAAACTTTAATGTTGAGCTTCAAAAAACTCTACCATGAACTTTTTATAAAAAGAAAAGGCTTACTGCTGCTTTTTAAATTCAATGCCTCATACATTAGAACAGTATTATTTTAAAGCACTGACATCAATTAGGATCATTTTGTTAGGCAAATAAAGACTAGTGCTACACAAAAAAAGGTGGGCCAGCAGGTGGTGCTGTGGTTAAGGTGCTGGAATCCCACATGGACAAAGGCAGCTGGAGTCCTGAAGACTGGGGACTTAAAAATCATATGGGACAGTATATGTTCAAATTCCCAGGAGACTGGAGGAAAAGGGATTATGTGTGGTCTGTGACTGCCCCTATCTCTCTGTTAAGCACACATGCCCTAAAAAAGGAAGAAGAATCAGTACCTTACAGTATTACTTTTCAATTATGGAACAGGATAAATGAGATAAATGATTATGAAAAGTCTGAATCTATTGTATATGAGGGAACTAATTAAGACGTGACATTACATAGGTTGAGTCTAAACATAATTTTTTCCTGAAAGACAAGGTCAGGCACCATGTTGTGATCCTCCCTTCCTCAGCTTCCTGTCTGGAGTCACAAGGCACACACACCACTAAACTCACCTCTTCTTTAGCAAGGTTCTCATGATATTTTGCGTAGGCCAATCTTGACCTCATTACATCTTCCTGCCCCATCTCCCCCAAACTGCTGGATTACAGAGACATGCCACTGGGCCTTCTTTTTAGTCCCAGCCAGGAAGGCTTAGATGTTCAGCAGCAGTAAGTTCCATTGAGGCTGAGCCAATATAATTAATTTTTTTTGAGAGGTTTTCACTATAGGGCGCATGTGCTCGCCAGAAAGACAGAGACAGAAAACGAGAAATCACCCCCCAAGGAGGTATGGCCATGGCACAATCCATTCTCCTCTCAAGATCCTGGGCATGCATGCACACATGCCTGGCGTGAGTTTAAGCCGTTGGGTCCGGGACGTGAACCATGGCTGACTACGTGAGAGTCCAGTGACATAACCATTACACACACCATCTGCTGGTCCCCACATTATTCATTTTTAAAAATCATTTTATTCATCTGTTTGGCGCCTCAGTATGGGTTATTCAATATGGAACACTTATACCCTATAGTTTTCTCATTAAGTCAAAACACATTTATTTCTCATTCTACAAGACCAGATCTCAATCAGGATATACCTGTACCAGAAAACATAAGCTCTAAAGTTAAACTGTGGCCACTCTAATTGGGAACATAAAGAGGTAGAATTTGAATCAAGTCAGAACCAAAGGTGATATAATACCTACGGAAATCAAAGTCTATTGCTCAACTTTTAACAGTCATTCAATATGTAATCAGGCATATGAAAAAACCTTTCAAACTGAAAATTACAAAGTCCAACTTACCTCCTTTGAGTCATCTATTCTCTCGAAATACACAAAAGCAAATCCTCGTGATCGTCCAGTACGTTGATCATAAACCACATTAACACCACTCAACGGTCCATAGCGAGAAAATACTTCACGAAGATCTCTCTCTGTTGTGTACAAACTGAGGCCAAATACTCCAAGACAAGTATTGGGATCCGGATTTGCCTATTTAACAAATTATCATAAAAAAATAATCTGAATCTACTGATTCCAGTCATTTGGAAGTAAGATTTAATTGCCAGAGGGTACAGGCGCTCACAAGAAAGAAAGTACTCCCCAGTGGTATGTGGTCATACTATAGTTCTTTCCCTCTATTTCTTCATCGCATTCGATTCTTAGGCATGCACGCACACCTATTGTGTTTTTCAAGTTGCCTGGGGGCAGGATTCAAACTATAGTTGGCCATGTGGGATCTGGATCAAACCAACAGACTACAGGACTAGCCCTAAAAATAAGATCTTAATAGGACTAAAGCAGTTGAGTCATATTTTATAGTTCATAGTACTTTTTTTTTTTAATTTTTAAAGAGAGAGTTTTGCTATAGGGTGTATGTACTCACCAGAGACAGACAGAAAGTAGGAAACTGCCGCGCGCCCCCCCCCCCATCCCTGGGGGTATGGCCTCGCCACAATCCCCTCTCCTCCATTCTATGCCTGGGATTTTTAGACGCCTGTGCACATGCGCCTCGTATGAGTTTTTATTTTAATTAAGGATGTATTTATTTTCAATTTTATTTCTTCTTCTTCTTCTTCAATGCAGACAATAGAGAAACAGACAGAGAGAAAGGGAGAGTGAGAAAGGAAGCTGCCAGGTCCAGGACTTGAACCATGGTTGGCCATGTGGGAGCCCAGCGCCTCAGCCACCACACCACCTGCCGGCTCTGCACCCAGCAGAAGTTTTAAGCCACCAGGTCCAGGACTTGAATCATAGTTGACTACATGGTAGTCCAGCAATGTAATCATTACACCATCTGCTGGTCCCAGTTCATAGTACTAAGTCTTCTTTGGAGTAGATTTTCTAGTTATAGCCTGAATAAATATGTTTCCATGTCTAACGAAATGTATTTTAAGAATTCATCCTAATATTGTCTTCTAATTTATTCAAAACTTTACATTCCTTATAGATTAGTGCTGAATCTGACTTCATCTTCATCTCTAACTACTGATTTTAAGAATCAAATAGCTTGGCTTAAACCTGGTTCTGCCAATTAGCCAAAAACAGAGACACCGTCATACTCATATGACGGTGTCATATGTCATACTCAATGTCATACTCAACATGATTATCAGGCTTACAGAGATGTTAAGAAAATTGGGAACCAGCAGTTAGCGTAATGGCTATATCGCTGGATTCCCGCGGTTCGCGTCCCGGACCCCGTGGCTTAGAACTCACGCTGGGCGCATGTGTGTGTGTGCCCAAGATCCCGAGAGGAGAATGGAGGAGAAGGGATTGCAGCATGACCATCCACCCAGGGGGTGATTTCTCACTTTCTGTCTCTCTGTCTCTCTGTCTGTCTGGCGAGCGCACACGCCCTACAGCAAAAACCTCTCAAAAAAAAAAAAAAAAAGAGAGATGTTAAGAGAATTAAATGAATTGAATAAAAGTGTCACCTATTATTAATACAGTTGGTTGTATTTTCTTGCTTCCCTCCCATACCTAGATGGTAAACATTTTGTATTTCAATATTTTCACTTTATGCTTCTCACTTAAAGTCCTGGAACACATTTCTTCCTAAATTTCATCTCTTTAACTATTCAAAAGTCAAGAAAATACATTGCCCTTTGTTGTAGCTGTAAGCTACTATAATGGCTGCATTGTCTTTTATTAGTCTATCTGTGACACAAAAGGTTTTTTTCTCTTTATCTTTAAAGCTAATGCAGCTTGTCAGTATGTGCCTAGGGTATTACTACCAAACAATGACCTTGCTCTGACAAAATCAAGATATTATGCCAGGACTAAATAAAACTCGAAGAGAAAAACAGGTTTTCATTATTTTGTATAAACCACATACCCTGCTGCCTGTATGTCTTCTGCGGTTAGACATTGGAGAATGACTTCGGCTCCTTCGCCGCCGGTATTCTGGTGTATATGACCTACTTCGAGATCGTCTCCTGTGTGAGTGAGATCTGGACCGAGTGTAGCGTCTATGAGAATGCCTCCTTGACCTCGACCTTTGAGAAAAATTAATTTATTATGTGAAAATCCTGGGGAAAAAAATGGCTAACACCCATACGGCTGCCATGTATACATATGCCCCCGCTAAGAATAGCTCAGCAACTCCTCCTTCCCAAGGAAAGGCTATTTTTGTCCTGTTAAATCACTACAATCTCTTCCTTGTTCTCAGTCTATCTCTTATACACTCACCCCTTCATCTTATTTAAAAAATACCAAAGCTCCAAACTAATCTTTTTATCCCACCACAGTACACTTGGGGTAAACTTCAGACCAGCTTACTAGAGAAGATTTTGTATAGTTGCCAGTAGTGACGGTGAATTACATGATGATCTATCTCCTCCTCTAATTACACCTGACCAGAGCTCTACCTGCACAGTCAGTATCTTCAGGTAAAAGATGTAGCAGAAGTATGAATCTTTTTTTTTCCCAAAGAATTATTTCATCATTATAATTTATTTTGCTTTGCTAGAGGACACATGTGCTCACCAGAGGAAAAAGACAAAGAGAGAGAGAGAGAGAAAGAGAGAGAGAAAAGGCCACCAAGTCTAAGACTCAAACCATGGTTAGCCATGTGAGAGTCCAGAGCCCTAATCACTACATCACCTGCTGGCCCCCAGAAATATGAATCTTAAAAAAAAGTTTCTCAAATCATTCTGAAAATAAGAACAACACACAAATTATCTTTCTATTTTACAAACATTATTGGCATACAACTAAACACTAGGACTAGTGTAGTGCCGCTGGCAGTAGCATGCCACTGTGTCCTACTGAAGCATTTGGGAAGGCCCCTGGTTCTGATCCTAGACTGACATAACCTACTGGGTGTGACCACAAGCCTCAGGAATAGGAGATCACAGTATGTTGAACTATGGTGCCTATCCCTGGCTGTCTCTCTAAGAAAGCAAACAAGAAAGAAAGAAACAAACAAAACTCCAGGGACCAGCAGTTAGTGTAATGGCTATGTCGCTGGACTCCCACGTAGTCGACCACGGTTCGCGCTCCGGAAGCTTAAACTCACACTGGGCGTTTGTGCGTGCGTGCCCAAGATCCCAGGAGGAGAATAGAGGAGAAGGGATTGCAGTGTGGCAATCCCCCCTGGGGGGTGATTTCTCGCTTTCTGTCTCTCTCTCTCTCCCTGTCTGTCTGGCAAGCGCACACGCCCTATAGCAAAAAACAAAACAAAACAAAACACAAAAACAAAACTCTCAAAAACAAAACAAAAAAACAAACAAAATTCCAGGACCAGCAGATGGTATAGGGCTGGACTCTCACATGGCTGACCATGGTTCGAGTCCCAGACCCAGAAACCTGAAACTCAGGCCAGGCACATGTGCATGCATGCCCAAGTTTTAAGAGAATGGAGAAGGGATAGTGGCATGATCATCCCTCTGGGGGGTGATTTCTCACTTTCTCTCTCGCTGTCTCTCTCCAGTGAGTGCATGTGCCCTAAGGCAAAAGCCTCTTAAAAAAAAAAACACACACACACACACACACACACAAAAAAAACAAAGAACAAACAAACAAAATCTACCGCCAATTTTAAATGCCAAGCACATTTAAACCAATTGGCATATACTGGTATTGATAACTAGTATACAAAAGATAAACTAGATCAAGATATGACTCTTAGCAGTCTAAGCCTTCATTTAGAATAATACAGCATTAGTTTCTCTTTTAAAAAAGTAAGGTTTTTTCCTTAATTTTCATTTATTTTAATTTTACCAAAGGGGAAGAGAGAGATAGAGAGAGAGGGAGAGAAAAAGTGAGAAAACAAGCCACCAGATGTGGGACTCGAACTGCAGTCACCCATGTGGGAGTCCAGTGACCTTAACCACCATGTCACCTGTTGGCCCCCTAGAATAATACAGTATTAGTTTCTAAAACTAATTCACAATTTTGAGTCTTTGGTGAAATTTCTACACAAAATACAGCCAAAAATGCCTGGAAAGGTAAGATTTAAAAAGTTTTAAAATGAGGGAAGGGACCAGGGCTCAGTTGTGCAGTGGTAAAATGCTGCTCTCATGAAGCTGGATTCATATGGAAGATCAGGGATTTCACTATCTGACTGAACTACACAAACCAAGCATCTATGCCACCAAGACCTTGTCTAGCTGGGAAAATTGGAGGGGATGGTAACATAAGACACTGTAGAGGGTATATGTCTGTCTTCTCTCCCTGTCTCAAGTTTGTAAAAGAACCTAATTTTTTTTTAACCCAAGGAAAGCATTTTAAGTATTATTTTAAGTACACTTACCTGGATTTTGACCTTGATCGAGAATGGGATTCAGAGTGTTTGGAAACCCTTGATGGACTACGAGATCCTGACCTGCTCTCCGATTTTACACGAGCAGGAGTTCCCGTTGGAGATTTTGACTGAGAGCGAGACTCCTAACAAAGAAGACAGTATTACAAATGGCACTGGTCATGTAGATGCCTAACACCTAACATTTAAAGTACCGTAATTATTTATATTGATTGCTCCTGAAAAACAAATGGTTAGGCAACACCCTCCAGAAAAAAATTTCAGCTCATTTATAACCCATTGTTAATACTGCTAACTGTCCTCAATAATTCCCTACTTGAACCAGATCACCAATTCTCTATTAACTAAGTAATCATGCAAATTCATCTACAACTTGATCATACAGACACTGGAACATAAACCATACATTTACTTAACCTAGGACCCATTCATTCTTCCAGATTCTTTTAATTCTACTTCACTCTTGCTTTCTACTTCTCTTCATTCTTCATTGAGTTTTTCATTTTTCATACTTCGTGTATTCTTCCCCAATTCAAACAATTCAAAATAGCCTTAAAAAAATATTCAAGTGCTTCTATCTGACCAATCTTCTGTTCAATTTTTTCCCCCATTCAATTTTAATTTTCTGATCTTTAATACTTTTCATTAGCCTTCTTTTATCTTGATTTATCTTCCACATTCTTGGAAAAAACTCTTCAATTTCTTCACGAACATTAACCTTAATGGAAAAAGAACATTTAGTATATTTAAGCACGTGGGGATTATAAAACTCTGCTGGAGTTCAGAATGTTATCTACCAAATGGAAAAACCAGCAGGTAAAGTGCAAATAACTAATTAAAAAAAAAAAAAAACAATTGTATAGTTTTTTTATATTGTTCAAAAGTCTAGATTCTAACAAGAATTTACTGAATTTCTCTGAATTTTTTAACCATACTCTTCACCCTCCTCCCCTTTCATATTTCATTCTAGTTCCTAAAATGTGAACGATTTTAATATAAAATAGTTAATTCAAACATAAATCTATCGTTAACTGTAATTGTTCCCCCATCTGAATGTTAAATTTCCACTGTTTTATAACCTGCAGAACACTAGTGATCTTAAAATAAGTTTTCAATAAGCCATGGTAGGAAATTGATAATGCTTAAGCAAAGTATCCCAGACTGAATAGTTTTACATACCTATCTAAACTCATGCTAAATAGCACAAATGCCAAATTTCAAAGTAAAATTACAATTCCTAATTTTGTTTGACCACCATATTTGCTCATTCTGACATAACCAGAAAGATATGTTCTTAAAACAATAACAACAATTAAAAAAAACCAAGGGGGAGGGGAAACATGAAATTTTTTAGAGTTCCCCTTTGGCTTATAAACTACAAAATTAAGTAATTTTGCAAATTCCACTTCAAAATGATAATAGTATCCACAAAATGTAAAGTTAACAAGAAGTTAAAATTTTTTTATCACAGCCGTCACCTCTGATCCTATCTCCTCCTCTATTTATAGCTTTTACATATTTTATGCATCATATACTTGTACTTCTTTCACTGACTACACCCTGTATCAGAAAACTGCTTGCTTTCTGAGAAAGCTGAATGCAAATCAAAACTTTCTCAATACAATGATGATTTGTTACAGATTTGAAACTTGCTTTTTAATTTGACAAATATGAGGCAATTACGACCAAAATAGGATGAACAATCTGCGTTACTCTGTCAATTTAAGCCTTGATTATTAGTGTAAATAATTTTGTTAATTTCACGAAATAATTTCAATTTATTTATGCCATAAGACTATCACACACCTTTCCTTAAACAGCTTCCTTAAAGCCTTTTCTTTACTTCAAGCTTAATGTTAAGACATTTATCAACTGTACTAATTGTAGAAAAAAATTTTTCCATATGAAAACAGACTAAAATGTACAACTACCTTTCTATTCAACACCAATGTTTCCCATTTAGCTATCTACCATAAATTTCTCCCCGCATCTCTTATATTCTCTAAAATCCTGGACAGATGCCTGGAGCAAGCACCGTAACTTTGGCCTTTTCAAGCATCAAAATTGTAAAAACAGTTTTTTATTGTTTAGTACTTTAAAAGTATGGCAAATTTGCTTGTAATTTAAGTTATACAGGTTGGTTCATGAAATTGTTAAGAGTATCTTCCATCTCTCTTTTGGCTTTCCCTTCTATAAAAGAGACCCTATGGCATAACATTCATTTATGTTACTGTTGAATAGCAGTAGTTGGCTATGAACATTACCACAGCCCTTATTAGGCACATAGATAAGAAGGCTTTCATTCCTCTGTAAGATGTGGTAAACTTTTCATTTTACAAAGACAGAAATAAAAATATTGTACGACCCAAAATTTACTCTTAATACAGTTTACTTGAAGCTTCTTAGTAAAATGACAAAAATTATTATGATCCAAGTATGTGTATTTTTGGTTTTCTAGTCCTTCCTCATAACCGTATGTCTGATAGCTGTTCAAAGTACCACTTTTCAGGAATTATTATCAACAAGGTAACTCAATAACACCTTAGAATTTTAAGTCCCAGTTTGGGAGTAGCAACAAAAATATTAAGGTATGACAGAATGTCTTTTTTAAAAAAGACATCAGCATTATTTTAAAGAAGTTTGTTTTTATTATCAAAAGTGCCACAAACACATAACTTCCTTTATGTTCTGACCCTTTCTCTTTTTATCTCAAAGATAAATCTATATAAATTTCTTCATGGAGTCATCCATGATTAAAAAACAGTCCTCTCACCTATACCTCTTATTTACAATAATTTAACTTCCAAAACCAATTTAGAATCTTATCTAAAAGGATAAATCAACAACGATCAGTAAGCCTAACCAAAAAGATAAACCAAGTACAAAATAAAGTTAGTTCTTCAGAACCACTTTTACTATAATACCCAAAAAAAGCCCCAAATGTCACATTATTATTTACCATTATAAAGTAACTTATTTCTCAAAAACTGTTACCAAATATCATTTTCACTAAACTCTGCATTAGACATCAAGCTACAACAGGTTCTTTAAAAAAAAAAAAAATTATTTAACCTTATTTATTTGTTTAATTTTGACCAGAGAGGGACAGGAAGCAAGAGAGCGAGAGCATGAGTCAAAAAGCAAGCCACCAGGTCCGGAACTCAAACTGTGGTCAGCCATGTGGGAGTTCAGCACACTTAAACACCACATCACCTGCCGGCCCCATGAGAGGTTCTTTATGGAGGACAATCCTTTTCTATTTTTGACTTGTCTCCATTCTAAATACTAGTTTTCACCTTTTCCAAAGAAATTCTTAAAGCTATTCAAATTTTAGAAGCTGAACTGAAACTGCAAACAGAAAAGAAAAAAAAAAAATAAAAAACTGAACACTGGGAAGAAGTGGTATCTAACCTGTTTTTTTTTTTTTTCCTAACCTGTTTTTAAAGTTGTCTAACCAAGGAAAATTACTAATTCCTCAGTAATTTGGCTCCTGAAGCCATTAAAAAATGTTGCTAAGTTGATATGGGAATATCAGTGGTTCAATCAACTCATATGTGTTTGTTTTTAAATATTCTTTATTAAGATTTCTCTGTGTTTGAAGGACATAGCCAAAAGTAGGAAGAATTAAGAAAGTAGTATGAAACATAAGAATCATCCTTCTGTGTTAAAATACAGTTGTATTTTATACACTGTAAATAAACACAATAACCATGTACATTGTTTTTAATCAAGAAAAACGTTATTAAATATATGCCCACATTTGCTGCAAAAAATGAACTCAATTCCTTTAGCAAACAATAACTGCAGTCTCTAATTACAGTCTATATCGTATTGTAGATGGAAAAAATTCCAACACAATATATACTAATACAAATGCTACAATGTAATCTATTCCAATGTTAAGGTCAAATAAATTCTATGCCAGATAATAGTGCTAAATTTACACAAACTCAACTTCATAGACTACAGTATAAACTTGTAAAACAAACCTCAAAATATATTTTCCTACTACTTTATGAAATTGGAGCTCTTCTTGCAGACTAGTGCATTTACTTAAATTAATGTTCCACAAGGCATACAGGTGGGGTATAGTGATGTACTTTAATGACCTAAATACCAAACTAATATTTTTTTAAATTTTTAAAGAATTATTTTATTTAGCTTTATTTATTTATTTATTTATTTATTTAACCAGAGAGGGACAGAGTGAGCGGGAAAGAGAGAGAAAGTGAGAAAGAAAGCTACCAGGTCCAGGACTTGAACCATGGTCAGTCATGTGGGAGTCCAACGCCCTTAACCACCACGCCACCTGCCGGCCCCCACAAACGAATATTTTAAGAACTTCATTCTACAGGTCTTGTAGGAAAACTTGTATTTATTCAATTCTTTTATTTCAGTCTACAGCACTTAACAGTTCTGCCTCCTTTTTCTTGGGTAAGACAAGTTACTTCTTTGGCTGGTTAAAAACCAGAGCGGCCACTTCCAGTCTCTTTTTAAATATCCACTGCTATTAGAGCAATCCTTTGAGAAAATTCCTGGTTGTGTGCAAACTTAACCACCAGTCCTGCATGATGAGGCAGAACCGAAGGGAACAAAAGGTTTGATGAAGTAATTTTGGTGACAGAGATCGATTAGCCACTGAGGTGGCCCATTCTATCTAATACAGTGTAAAAGCAAAAGTGCTCCTAATTTTAAATAACTTCCTTTTTTTTTTTTTTGGAGAGGTTTTTGCTATAGGGCACTTGCGCTCGCCAGAAAGACAGAGATAGACAGACAGACAGAAAGTGAGAAATCAACCCCCAGGGGGGATGGCCACGACGCAATCAGTTCTCCACTCTCGGGATCTTGGGCACGCACACACGTGCTGGGCGTGAGTTTAAGCCGCTGGGTCCGGGACTCGAATCGCGGTCGCCTACGTGGGAGCCCAGTGACATAGCCATTACATAGCCATTACGTTAACTGCTGGTCCCAATAACTTCCCTTCTTTTAAGGTCAATTATCTGTATGCTGCATTTTAAATGAGGTTAATGTGGTCTCCATCTGCAAAGTCTTATATATATTCCTAATATTGTTAACTCTACATTCCGTAAAGTTTGGAATAATTTTGGCAACTTTTTAATCACAAAAGACTTAACTTTTAACTTTTTTTAAAGAGTTATTTTTTATTTAACTTTATTTATTCATTTGAATTTGACCAAATAGGGACAGAGAGAGCAAGAGGGGAAACTGAGAAAGCAAGCCAGTGGTTGGCCATGTGGGAGTTCAGCACTCTTAACCACTACACCACTGCTGGCCCCCAAAAGACTTAACTTTTATCATGAAGTAACTGACCCTTAAATATTGCATTCAAATTTAAACTCACTCAACCGTTCTTAAATTACCTGTCAAATATATAATATTTTGTACAAACTATAAATGTGGCTCATGAACTTGCCAACTTACACTCATGATTACTTGTAATATCAAAAGTGTGTATAAAGAGACCATCTCAATAGTAAACACGTTTCTAAGGATTTAAGTAGCTTAACGATAGTAAATCTAATAAATAGCAACTAAAACCAAACTAAGAAACTGTTACAGTAATCTTTACTTGTTTTTTTTTTTTTTGGGGGGGGGGGTTCGCTATAGGGCGCGTGCGCTCGAGAGACAGAGAGACAGAGAGACAGAAAGCAAGAAATCACCCCCCAGAGGGGATGGTCACGCCACAATCCCTTCTCCATTCTCCTCTCGGGATCTTGGGCACGCACACGCGCCCAGCGTGAGTTTAAGCTACCGGGACACAAACCGCGGTCGACTACATGGGAGTCCAGCGACATAGCCATTACGCTAACTGCTGGTTCCCTTTACTTGTATTTTCATCTTGGTATCAGAGCATAAATCTGAATAAGTCAAATGACAGACCGTGGTTTCAAGAAAAAAAAAAAATCCTATTTTTCTTCCTCAAATCTGTAAGGCTGAGTCATACATAATACTGCTGGTAAAAATCATGGGACAGTAAGGATTATACAACCACATAGGGTAGCAACCTGAAAGAGAAGGAGAACCACATTTCTTTTCCTTGTTCTTCTCTCAATTTTTCTACAGAAGTTTACAATGTTTTCCTCATGTGATTCATTACCATTTTCTCCCTTTCCATTTATTCACTTAACATGTGAATACACACCTTTTACTAGTGTTAATTATTTGATGCCTGAGTACCCAGTATTATTACTGAAGTGTGTCAAGCAAGTTTTAGAAAACTACTATGATGCTTGTTCATGCCACATAACACCTGATATACTTTAGATGTTACACCACAGATTTACAAAAGAAAGGCTATACACAATGTTTGTCAGTTTTCTAAATGACTCACATCTAGTTTACTACATTCCTTGACTTTCTTTCAATTCTCAAGGCTCTTTATTTTTTGGGGAATAGTATACAACACATAAGCATCACTTGTTAAAATGCGGTTATGCGAGGGAACCAACAGTTAGCGTAATGGCTATGTCGCTGGACTCCCACGTAGTCGACCGCGGTTCGTGTCCCGGACCCGGTGGCTTAAAACTCACGCTGGGCGCGTGTGCGTGCGTGCCCAAGATCCCGAGAGGAGAATGGAGGAGAAGGGATTGCGGCGTGACCATCCCCCCTGGGGGGTGATTTCTCGCTTTCTGTCTCTATGTCTGTCTCTGTCTGTCTGGTGAGCGCACACGCCCTACAGTGAAAACCTCTCAAAAAAAAAAAAATGCGGTTATGCGAGACCAACAGACCATAGCAGTTACATTACTGGACTCCCACCTGGCCAACCATGGTTTGATTCACAGACCCAATGGCTTCAAAACCGCACTGGGTACCTGGTGTGCATGCCCAACATCTGGGATGGTGGTGGGGAATAGAGAGGGGATTGAGGTATGGTCATCCCTCACGGAGGATGATTTCTCCCTTTCCTCTGTCTCTGTCTCTAGCAAGCACACAGCCTTAAGACAAAAATCTCTTTAAAATATGTGGTTATGCTCTGCGGGTATAATTACTCCATTTCAAAACCCTGCATTCTACCTGCATGGAGCAAATTTGTACACTTCAGTGAAAGAATCTCAAATATAAAAATTAGAGCTTTAAGATGTTCCCTTAAGTTTCCAAATTCTCTGCTTAAATTGAGAGGAATAAAAAGGCATTAAAATTGAATAAATGATAGCACTGAACTTTAGAAAAATAAACTCAATACAAATAAGACCAACAGGTTTAATACTATCCCTAGTATAAGAAAGGAAGGCTTATTTTTTTCTTCTAACAGGTTGATTTTCTGAGATATATGAAGTTAAAAACTGTTGAAGCTATACTAAATCTTTTGTTGTTTTTGCTATATGGTGGCCATGTACTCACCAGAGACATAGAGAAAGAGGGAAAGTGAGAAATCACTACCCAAGGATAATGGCCACAACACAATCTCTTCTCCTCCAGTTTCCTCTCCAGATTTTGCACACCTGCCCAGTGTATGTTTCAAGTCCAGGGTCCAGGACCAGGCAGTCAGCTAAGTAGCATCCAGTGTCTAAATTTCCATGCCACCTGCTGGCCCCTTAACTAAGTCTTTTTTGAAGCTAAACAATTATGACATCCCTCATATTTTTAGTTATAAAACTCCATAAACAATTAAACCCAGCTCAATCAAGATGACTTCTCAATGAGCCTAGTCATTAACCTTACCATTAACAAATCAGGATTCAAAGAAAAAAAGTTCCCCCACCATTTCTTCCTCTTTTTAAAACAATTTTCACATGCAAAATCTTAAATTCCAAATTAATACAAATTATGTTTTGCTCTTCAATCTCATCATCCAATAGTCTCATATATTAGTGGGAACTCTACGAGTCTCAAGAAGCCAAAACAACCACTAAAAAGTAGGCAATAGCAATACTTTCCTTCTTCACTTGCATACACAGCAAAGCATATCATAAACTGCAGAATTATAAGATGGACCTCTAAACAATACAAAGTCATTAACCTCTACAATAAACATGAGTGCATTATATAAGGGAAAATCTGCACTCAACATTTTTAGTTTAAAAATAATGAGGGGTACTGGGAAAATAAAATTGAGTGAAATGACAAGAAAAGTTTAATTTCTATTCTCTGTAATACTATAAAATATACAGAATATAAAACTTAATTTTAGTTGAAGCTGCTTGACACAAACAACTTATTACTTTACTGCGGAGGTAACATGTTAAGCCATATGAAATTCAAATGCCAAGCTTACTCCCAGTTCCAAAGGGCCATTTCCACTTCAAACGTTTAACCTGATGTACAGGTCCTAAACAAAATTATTTATTTATTTATTTATTTATTTATTTTAAAGGTTTCTGCCATAGGGATGTTCACTCACCAGAAAGAGAGAGAGAGAGAGAAAGTGAGACATCATCCCCAGGAGGGATGGCTACTCCATAGTCCTGTCTCCATTCTCATCTAGAGATTTTGGGCACATTCCAAGCAATACAACAGCACACCTGGCTTGAGTTTCAAGCAGGATCCAGGAATCAAACACGTAGGCCATGTGGAAATCCAGTACCCTAACGATAACACCCACTGGCCCAGGACATATTTTTTTCCTTCTTTTTGGGAGAGGTTTTTGCTATAGGGCACGTGCGCTTGCCAGACAGACACAGACAGAAAGCAAGAAATCACCCTCCAGGGGGGATGGCCACACGGCAATCCCTTCTCCTCCATTCTCCTATTGGGATCTTGGGCGGGCACGCACGCACACGCGCCCGGAATGAGTTTCAAGCCACTGGGTCCGGGACTCAAACTGCAGTCACGACATGGGAGTCCAGCAACATAGCCATTACGCTAACTGCTGGTCCCGGGACCTATTTTTTTTTAAATGGCCTCATTATTTCCCTTCAGTCTTTCCATCCCACTACTGTCCTGTTTAGTTCAACTCTTAATAAATAATTCTTTCCTTAAATATTTCAAGTGTTTCTAGCTGCTCCTCCTATAACAGTCTCTTTATTCTTTCTTAAAATTCTTTTCATTATGTTCTTTCCAGAATTAAAAATTAATAGATGGCTCCTTACTACATATTAAGTCCAAATTCCTAAATCTAGAATTCAAAAGTCTACATTACCTGACGGTATATTTAGTCAAATCTATCCCACAATGTTCCAGCACAATCTCTTCACTATCACATTAACGAACCACTTCATTAACCTCATCAAAAGATCTAGTGAAAACTTTACACTTCAGATAAACCTTTCCCTTCCCCTATCTTACAAAACTGCCCAACTCCAGTTTCTGAATTCCTTATTCTATCACACTGCACTTGACGATACACTTTTAACCACAGTTGAACTGTCAGTTATATTAAATTAGACTCAAAGTTCTCTTTCTCTCAAGAACACCTAGCTTAGCCCTTACTAAAAAAGCAGCATTTGCTCTACCAAGCAGCTCTGCCTTGGGTTACTTACAACAGAATTCAGGCAAATATACTTTTTCCTTTTTTTTAAAAGAATTATTTTATTTAGTTTTATTTATTGTCATTATTTTACTTATTTTTTTATCTTATTGAGGTTGACGAGAGAGAGAGAGAGAGAGAGAACGAGAGAGAGAGAGAGAGAGAGAAGAAAAGTGAGAAAGAAAGCTGCCAGGTCCAGGACTCAAACCACGGTCAGTCATGTGGAAGTCCAGTGGCCTTGGGCACCAGGCCACCTGCCAAACCCTACACTTTCCTTCTTAAAGTTTCTTCACTATTGTCCTTTAAAGTGAAGAAATATTAATCTATAATGGAAAAGTAAGCTTCTGTAACTGCTTTTAGCAAACTCCATTAATGGTCCTGGGACACAAAAGTATACTGTGTCCTTTTTGGGGGGAAAAAAGGTAAATTAAATATAAACAGCATAGTGTGTGTATGCAATGAAGATTTCTGGCTGTGCCATCAGTTTTTAATTCCTAAAATGTTAACATTACTTCAGCTCTTTGAAGATTATCATGAGCAGTATATGTGAAAATATATCTAAGATTTTGGAGGTGGTAGATTTAAAAAATGCTCTGGTATTGTCTATACTAGTAGTATTAATCCTATTTCTTTAGTATGTTCAGTAGACTCTAGAAAGTTATCCACTAATACCCTCCAATACTAAGCATCTTTTTAGTAAGATGAGGTTAGTATGTCACCTATTTATATTGTAGATGAAGTAGGTGAACTCGCACTTTTAAAAGAAAACATTCTTCTCACTAAGAATTAATATAGAAGGGAAACACTGATTAATTGAAAAACTAGATTCATAATCTTCACAAAGGCATCTAATAATGTTAACAACTGAATATTAGTTGTTAACCTGCCAATGCTCTCCTTTAGTATTAATTGAAACACAACTGCTTAACCATCTTGACACATCAGAAAATCCTTTAACTGGTTTGTGGTCGGTAGATAAAAAGGTCACTGTAAATTATACCAAAAACAACAATGAAATTAAAAAGCTTTAAGAAAATTTTTAAAAAGTACACTTCTAGAAAAGCTTCTAGCAGTCCACTAATGCTTTAACCACTTAAAAATTTACACGTGGGTACCACTTGGGAAAAAAATATTTCCTATGACCACAAATGGCCAAAAGAGGGAGACGAAAAAGGTAAAATATTTTTTCTCCTAAATAAATTGTTACGGGTGACAATTATCTATTAATAGACTTACTCCTTTCCTTAGTTTAAAAATATCAACTAAAGGAATCAGAGGCCCACCAGCAGTCCTTTTCACTTCCCCACAAACCAAAATAAGACAAACATTATTAACAAAAAGCTCGTAAGTTAATCAAAAGAAAGATACAAGGACATCGAAAAGTCTTCCCACTAACAACCTAACAATTCAAAAAAAGGAAGTTGTTTACAACTACCACCAAATATTTTTATGGGTGATTTTACAAGTTTTGTTAGGACAATCACACCACTCCAAAAAAGGAACAGGTTTAATCATTCACTTATATCCATGCTCCGAATTAAAAAAAAAAAAAAAAGCCAATCTTAAATTTATTTCTTCAAATTCCTTTCCTCAAAAAGAACAGAAGCCTAAAATCAACCTTATGATTTGACTGGTCTCAGGGGTTTATATTCTGAACTTCCAAAACGGACAAAATGCATTCCTCCAGTACGTACCTCAAATGTTTTCCCTAGTGACTGGAATAAATACCAACACAACAATCGGAACATGTTGCCTGGGGCTTTTGTTTCCTTTTCAGGGCTTCACACTCCCACCAATTTAGACTACCAGAATAACTTCGGAAACATAAGTCAAATACTTTAGTACAATTAAGTTGGGGATAACGTATTCCTTGTGTTGTTTCTACCTACCCAACCCCAAGTAAGAAAAACCCTCTGAGCCCTCTTTGCTAGAATAATGGGGTTTCGAGAAGAGAAAGGGGAGAGGGCCTGTAAATTTCGGGTAACCTTTGGAGTTAACAGTATAAACTGCCTTTAAAAATAATAAGCCACGAAATTCCTCCAGTTACGTAAGACTAAAAAAAAGACAGAAGATTCTTTAAAAAAAAAAAAAACGGAAAACCTGTAAAGGAGTGATCAGTTTTTAGATGAAAGGACATAGGAAGAAAAGCATCAGAAGCTGAGTTATAAAGAAAAAAAACCCAACATCAAAGAATTTGAAAAATAAGGCGTTATAGCATTTCCATATTCATTTTGAAGTGAAAGGAAAGCAGAAGGACATTAAGGGAAAAAGAATTCCTCGCGTAGTGTTCCCCTCACAGCTCTCGTCTTAAGAACGCTTAAGGGTCGGTGCGGTCGTTGACTAACCACTTCATTAGGCTCGTCCCACCTTCAACCTCAAGGCTTTTTCGCCTTTATAGACGCAACGCCGCCGGTTCCAACAGAGACGCGGCCGCTCACTGCAATAGAGAGCCAAGGAGACACAGGCCCCAGCTAGTCCCACGCCAGCTTCTCCCCGCCCAGACAACTGCCCCGCGCCACTCTCAACCCCGAGACCCTTTACGAAGCTCGGGGTCGCCTGAAATGCTGCCGCGGGAATCACCTACCACTACCTGGCCGGAGGGGAACTCCCTGCGATCTCCTCCCGCCCCAGTTCGACGAGGACCCACACCTCGTCACAGAGATAAGGAAGTTTCGGAGGTGGGGAGAATGGAGGGAGCATTGTGAGGAGGAGGGTCCAGGACCCAGGAGACCAAGTATGCGCCAGTCTCCAAAAACAGGGAGAGGGGTATATCCATGGTGTTTTGAGTTAGGAGTGGAATCCAGAAGCCATCTTGGGATGTGAGGAAGCAATTGCGATGGCTCCAGAGGTTGCTCCCCGCAGGGCCCTCGCTGGACTCCCCGTAACCCCTGCCCGACCGCGCTTGTCCCCGAGAAACCCCGAGTCGGGCCGCCGCCGAAGACGGCTCCCGCGGCTTTGTACTCACTCTGCCCTCGAAGTTGTTCTCCTCTACATCACTCATGACGGCCAGACGCTCCCAGAACTAAACAAGAGACAAGTCTCGGCTCGAGGGCCGATGGCCTAACCAACCCGCTGACTGGACCGCGGGGAGAAGAGAGTCGGCAACAACAGCCAGTCCACTCCACTCCCACTCGGTCGCAGGCTCCGGCAAAATGGCGCCGGCGCCGCCAGAAACCTTCTGACCTCCTCGGAGCGCGACGTAAGGGGGCGGGCGTGTCCGTGACGTCACGAGGCCCCGCCTCCCGCGAGGCTTTGTGAGGGCTCCGCCAGGCGAGAGCGCGTGGTGTGCGCTCGGAGACCGGGCGCCCTGCAACCACACCTCTTCACTCACGACGACCCTACCGCGTCTAGGCCTTTGAAGATTTTTATAGTCACCAGATGAGTTTTTATCGGCCTTAGCGCCTTTAAATATTGTCCAAGTGGACGCTGATGGAAGGGAACAGGAGGAGCTGGAAGCGTATGTATAATTAATAGGGTTTTCTTTTCCCGCAAACTATTACATTTCTTCAACATTTGCCGTTTGTAATAATGTCAAAGTACTGCATCCACAGATGGGGTGGTAACGAAAAGCCACAGTTCTTTGTCTCACCCCTCCTACCTCCAGTCCCTCCTCCTAGAGACAGCTGTGTGCATTTTTATTTTTTAATAAACGCTTAGCTGTCTGTTAGTCTTTTTGACTCAGCTATTTCCTTAAGGCTTTGTAGCCATGGTTTATTAAATTTGTCCACTTGGTTCCTGATCGTGATAATGATTCTGAAATGACTTTGAGTTTTATTTGTGTACTGAAATTTTAAAAAATAATTCTTTATTTAATTTTATTTATTCATTCATCCACTTTAATTTTACCAGAGAGAGATACACACAGAGACAGATGGAGGGAAAGTGAGGAAGCAAGCCACCAGGTCTGGGACTCGAACCGTGGTCGACCTTGTGGGAGTGTCCAGTGCCTTAACCACCACACCAGTCACTGATCCCCACCGAAATTTTTTTCAAGAATTACTTATTTAATTTTATTTATTCACTTACTTTCTAATTTGACCAGAGAGAGAGAAAGTGAGAACGCAGGCCACCAGATCCAGGACTCAACTGTGGTTGGCTGTGTGGGAGTGTTCAACCCTTAACCACTGCACCACCTTCTGGTCCCCCAATTTTTTTTTTTTTTAGAATTATTTTATCTAACTTTACTTATTTATTTTTATTTTTACCAGAGAGCGACAGAGCGAGCGAGCGAGCGAGAGAGAGACAGAGGGACAGTGAGAAAGCAAGCTGCCAGGTCTGGGATTTGAACCTCCATCTGTCATGTGAGAGTCCAGTGCGCTTAATCACCACACCACCTGCTGACCCCTGTGTACTTTAATTTTAAAGATTTGTTTCCTCTTAAAAAATTACTTTACCAAAGGTGCTTTGTGATTTTAAAAAAAGGCCAGCAGGTGGTATGGTGCAAAAGACAGTTGGACTCCCACATTGCTGACCAGGGTTTTAGTCCTGGATCCAGCCTGTTGAAAATCAGGGTAGATGTGGGTGCATGGACGCCCAAAATCCCAAGAGGAGAGTGGAGGAGACAGGATTATGGCATGGCCATGTCCCAGGTGGGAGAATGATTTCTCACTTTCCATCTCTCTGTCTCTGGCAAGCATTAAGCATCCTCTGGCAAAAAACTAAAAAAAAAAAAAAAAAAGGCTGACATTCAACTATAGTTTTATGTTAGGAAAGTTAATTGGACATTACTGTGAAGATTGCTACCCTGGGACTGAACTTGAAGGTTCAGTTTTGTCTTTTACTGATTGAGTGGCTGGCCTTAGTTGCACAGTGCTTGAGGGAGCTGAAGCCCATGTTTCCTACATGTTGAATTCCATCCCCAGTGGCTTGAAAAAACACACTGGGTACATACATGTGTGCCCAAAATCCTAATGGGATGGAGAAATGGAAAAAAAGGGATAGTGACATGGCTACCACAGTTACCCCCATGCACCTCTTAGGGGGTACTTCTCTCGCATGAGCCCTCTGGCAGTTAAAAAAAAAATCACAGTGATAGAGGTAAGCATATATGCCACATATCTTTTAAAATATATATATAAGCTTTTTAAGGTAATCAGGTAGACATCATTTAAACCTCCCAATCTTATTACCATTAAAAATGAGACAGCCAGACATGAAATACTTCATGATGTGATGCAATAAAAAATACAGTGCCTCCTGTAAAGTTTTCTTGATCCCTCAAATTGAACTCAAACATAATTAAGCCTTAGATCTAACCAAGTTTACAGGAAATACAGGGAATAGAAAAATAAATTCAGAAAGACAAACACCAAGAAGCAATCAGCTTCCATGGACACCTAACCTAATTTCCCCAACAGATTAAATTTAAAGTCAAGAATGAAAAAGCAGACTAAGAGACTAAGAGAGCCTTACAACAAACCGTTGTTTTCCTCATGATCTTTTTTTTTTTTTTGAGAGATTTTTGCTATAGGGCGCGTGCATTCGCCAGAAAGAGAGAGAGAGACAGAGAGATAGAAAGCGAGAAATCACCCCCCAAGGAGGATGGCCACGTTGCAATCTCTTCTCCATTCTCCTCTCAGGATCTTGGGCACGCACACACATGCGTCCAGTGCGAGTTTAAGCCACCCGGTCCAGGCCTCGAACTGTGGTCGACTAATGGGAGTCCAGCGACATAGCCATACGCTAACTGCTAGTCCCCTACCTCAAAATCTTATCTAAGACTAACTTGAGAGAATGAGCAAAATTTAAGTAAAGAATGAAACTCCATGTTATTCAGTAACTGTTAATTTTATTAGGTATGATGGATATATTTAAATAAAAAGGTCTTGGGCCAGCCTCATAATATTGTTCAGAGTTGTTCAGAGGAAGCCAGTTCTCACATGGCCAACTGTGCTTCAAATCCCAGTCCCAAGGCTTGAAAGACACACCAGGCACATGGTGTGTCAAGGGTCTTGATGAAAGAGTGAAATGGAGGAAAAAGAATTGTGGTTAAACAGGCCTCTTGAGAGGTATGCAGTACACTCTATCTCTCTCTGTCATGAATGCCTATATCTTCTGACAATTAAAAAAGAAAAAAAAAAAAAAAAGTACTGAGCCAGCTAGTGGGGTGGTGGTTAAGACAGCTATATCCCATGTGGCTGACTGTGCAGTTGAAGTCCTGGACCAGTGGCTTGAAAACCATGCCAGCATGTGTGCATGCATGCCCAAAATTCTGAGAGGAGACGAGAAAAAGGGGTTAAATATGATCATCCCCCCGGGAGGTGCTTTCTCACTTTCCCTCCCTTCCTCTCTGGGGAGTATATCACCCTATAATAAAGTAAGAAAAAGAATTTCTTTAAGTGATCTCTCTAATTGTGAGTGAGTGTAAATCTTTTCCTAAAATGGGGAAAATTTTGAAATATTTATAAAATTTTATTTATTCATCTATTTTAATTTGACCACAGAGAGAATGAGAGAGATGGAAAGTGAGAAATCAACCCGCCAGGTCTGTAACTTGAACTGTGGTCAGCCACATGGGAGTGTTCAGTGCCTTAACCAACATGCCACCTCCTGGTCCCCTGAGTGTGAATTTTTATATGTTTAAATGTCCTTTCTGCGAACTGTCTTTTCCCCAGTTTTCTGTTGGGTTTTTAATCCTTTCTCCTCCAATTTCTTTTCTTTCCTTTTTTATTTATTTATTTTATTATTTTGCTATAGGGTGTGTGCACTTGTAGGACAGAAAGAGAGAGAGGGAGAGTGAGAAATCACTCCCTGGAAGGATGACCACACCACAATCCCTTCTCCTCCATTCTCCTCCTGGGATTTTGGGCACCTATGCACGTGTGCCTGACGTGATTTTCAAGTCACCAGGTCCAGGACTCAAACTGTAGTCAACCATGCTAGAGTCCAGCATGTTAAACACTGTGCCACCTGCTGGCCCATGCTCACCTAAAGTGGCAACCTTTTCATGTGGAACTTACTAGCAAGGGGGCTGTGTTTTACCGCTGTGCCACTGTCTGGCCTCTTTACATTTAGATTTTTTACCTATTTGGAATTTATTGTTATGGTTGTTACCAAGTATGGATCTAGGGACCAGCAGGTGGAGTGGCAATTAAGTCACTGGACTCCTACATTGTTGACCACAGTTTCAGTCCTGGACCTAGCAGCTTTCTTTGTTTTCCCTCTCTTTGTCTCTCTCTGGTGAGTGTGCGTGCCTTGTAGCAAATTTAAAAATAATAACAATGATAGATATAATTACAGCAATAATTCTTTAAAAACAAAAATCAAAGTATAGATCTAATTTTACTTGTTTTTCAAATGGCTACCTAGTTATCCCAACACAAGTTATTAAAAAGTCCATCTTGGCGGACCAGCAGTTAGCATAATGGCTATGTCGTTGAACTCCCATGTAGTTGACCACGGTTAGAGTCCCGGACCCGGTGGCTTAAACTCATGCCAGGCACTTGTGTGTGTGTGTGTGTGTGTGTGTGTGTGTGCCCAAGATCCTGAGAAGAGTATGGGAAAGGATTGTGGTGTGACCATCCCCCCTGAGGGGTGATTTCTCGCTTTCTGTCTCTCTGTCTCTCTCTGTCTTTCTGGTGAGTGCACGTGCCCTATAGCAAAAATCTCTAAAACAAACAAACAAACAAACAAACAAAAAGTCCATCTTGTGGGGGTGAATGGGAGGAGTTCAGGAAAAAAAGCATTTAACAGACAGGAATTCATATAGACAGGGCAAATGGGTTGTGGAAAGGCATATCCCAAAAGAGTTAAGGAAAAAAAAGATCATTGCTAATCTTATATATATCAAAAATAAAAGGAAATACAAGTAGAGCAAAAATTCAAGATACACATTATAATGTGTTATTCTTTGTTGAAATGATGAATATGGTCAATCCTTGATTCGATTATTGTGTACTACATGCATGCTTTGAAAATCCGTAGTGTACTTCATAAAGATGTACATTAATTAAATGTAAACAAGGGGAAAACAGTTTTATAAGTATGTAAGCATATGCTGGACACATTCTCCTAGCATGTTATTCACGTCTCCAGATCTGGGACTCCAACTGTATAGCCAGCCACATGGGAATCCAGCTGCCTTAACCTCCACACCCATCTGCTGACCCCAATTTTAAAATAATTTTTTTCCTTTATACATGACAGAGCATATGCATACACATGTGAGAGAGAGAAAAAGAAAAGAAAATAATAAATGAGAGAAT
>NW_006159659.1:5116198-5134936 GCF_000334495.1 Tupaia belangeri chinensis | reverse complement strand
TGAATATATTCCACAGGGTCTGGACACACCATAATCTTTTCCTCTGGTCCTCCAGCCTTTTGGATCTTGGGCATTTGCATGTGCGGCTGCTCTGTTTCAGTACAACCAGGCTGAGATTCAATCTGGTTGCCATGTGAAATCTAGTTTCTCTTGAGTGGTGCATTTTCACTGCACCATAGAGCCAGCTCCCTTGTTATCATCTTCATGATCTAATCTTTTTTTTTTAAGGTGTTTACCAGAGGGCACATGTGCTTGCAGGAGAGTGACAGAGAGAGACGATGAGAGGAAAAGTAAGAAATCATCCCCAAGGGGAATGGCCACTCCACAGTCCCTTCTCCTCCATTCTCCTCCTGGGATTTTGGACATGCATAGGCACATGCCCTGAGTGATCTTCAAGCCACCGGGTCCAGGTCTCAAACCATGATAGACCATGTGGAATCCAGTCCCTTAGCTACTACACCACCTGCTAGTCCCCGTGACCTAATCTCTATCATGGTATCAACTATACCATCTTTGTATTAATCATTTTATGTGTATTTAATTAATAGAATATCAATACTCAGGCAGACCTTGAGAGAAATTGAAAATATGAATATGTAAAGCATCTTTCTTGGGGCTGGCAGATGGCATAATGTGTAGGACGCTGATCTCCCATATGGTTGACTGTGGTTCAAGTCCCAGACTTGACAGCTTGCTTTCTCTCTCTCTCTCATCTCTCTCTGGTCAAATTGAATAATAATAAATAAATTAAACAATTATTTAAAAAATAAATAAATAAAGCATCTTTCTTGGCCCAAAGCTAAACCTTTCACTCATAGTGGGTGAGGAGTTTTGGCTATTTAACTACCCTGTTCAGGTCTATGCTACTGGAAGTTTAGAAAATGATTCTGTGTGAACAGACACATCAAAAATAGAAATATCTCCAGTGCTCTTGTTCTGTGTGCATAAAGGATGGCTCAAGGAGGAGGAGTCACTTACAATATATAAAGATGGGAATAAGCTTATAAATCTTACCTGGGGCTCACAGGTGGCATAGTACTTAAGGTGCTGGACTCCCACATGACTGACTGGTTTGAGCCCCGGATGATCCAGTGGCTTAAAACTTATGCTGGGTGCGTTTATGTGCCCAAAATTCCAGAGGGATCGTAGTGTACCTTCCTCCCTGAGGGGTGATTTCCTCACTTTGCCTTTCATTGTCTCTCTCTGTCTCTCTGATGAGCACACATACTCCATGGCAAAACCTTAAAAGGAAAAAAAAGAGGGACCAGCATAAGGCATGATGGTTACATCACTGGACTCTCATGTAGTCAACCATGGGTCAAGTCCCAGACCTGGCGGCATAAAGCTCACTCTGGGAAGACCCCCAAAACAATGAGACAGAAGTCGTTTTAAAGCCGAGGTGTGTCCTGGTGCATTCAGGGACCAAGGAGACTGAAGCAATGCTCTAAACCGCGTCTTCTAGACCCCTGAAACACTGAGACAGGATCATTGAAATCTTTAACGCTTATTTAACCTCCTGCCTTAAGGAAGAAACTCCTTTTTATAAATCTGAATTGAAAATATTTCTGTGGATACCACATGGCAAAACACAGTAGAGGAAAGATTTTGTCACAGAATGACCAGAAACTACCGCAGAGGCACAAGAAATATGAGAAACCAAGAAAATATTTCTCCCCTAAGGGGAATAAACAATCCTTTATCATCCACAGATAGTACAATGGAACTAGTGAAAGTGTCCAATAGAGAATTCAGTATATTCATAGTGACAAAACTAAACGAGATGCAAGAGCTGAGAGACAATGAACTCTATATGATGCAGGAGAAAAGAGATGAGTTCCAGGAGGTGAGGAAGTTCTTTCACAGTCTGAAAGAGGAAATAGACACCATAAAAAAGAATCAGATGGAGCTATTAGATTTGATGGTTGCAATACAGGAAATCAAAACCTCCCTTGGAAGTATTCAAAGCAGATTAATCCATGCAGAAGACTGAATCTTGGATGTTGAAGACAAAACCTCTGACCTAGAAAGAATAACCAAAAAAACTGAGAAAATAACCCCCCAAAAATGAGAATACTATATGAGAAATAATGGATACCATTAAGCGCCCAAACATTTGGATAACTGGTATCTCAGGAGTTGAAGAAACTATTAAGGGCGTTGATAATCTATTCCATGAAATCCTGGAAGAAACTTTCCAAATCTAGAGAGGCATTCAAATATCCAGACCCAAGATATAAAAAGGACCCGTAATAGAATCAACTCAAGAAGATCTTCTCCAAGTCACATCATAGCCAGATTGGCCAAAACCACAGAGAAAGACATGATACTAAAATTGGCAAGAGAGAAACATCAGGTTATTTATAAAGGTTTTCGCATCAGGCTAACATCAGACCTCTCATCAGAAAGAATACAAGACTCTGCCCCTCTCTGGTCAAATAAAAATAAATAAATAAATAAATAAATAAATAAATAAATAAATAAAGTTTAAAAAAATTAAAAAGAATATTTCAGACTTAAAATCTACAAAAAAAGTTTCAAACAAGATACTATACCCAGTGAGATTCTGCTTCACATGGGAAGAAAATACAAAAACATTCTCAGATAAACAAAACCTGAAATAATTTGCCAATACCAGAACAGCTCTTCAAGAAGTTCTGAAAGGAGTGCTTTACCATGAAAACTAAAGACACACATACAGAAATAAGAGAACAAAAAGCAACCAAGAAAATGACCAACTTCATGCTAGGGACAAGAAATATCAAAAATAACATTGAATGTTTACTTCCAGGATTTAAATGGAAAGATCGGACCACAGTAACACTGCAGAAGAGACATTAATTATATAAGACTGAACTGGTGAAATAGAATTTTATGACTTGTGAGTAAAACATTACTTATTTTTTTTTACTATGCTTTGTTTTCCCAGTGTAGGGTTTTGCTTTCTTTTGAGCTGTTCATAGGTTCAGCAATTTGTTAAAATGTTTTTTTTTTCTTGTTGTTTGTTTCTTTAAATGGAAACAAGCTTTTCTCCCTTCCTGACCCCTCTGGATTTGGAAAATATTTGGGAGTATTATTTGTAGCAGAATGGTTATTTGCATAAGGTCAATAATACCTGTTGCCTTGAATCAGAAATTGGAAATACTCATTACTGGACAGGGCTTTGACTGGAACATCATATCTGAAAATTAAATCAGAAAGTTATGGAACTAAGGTAGATCTCAAGTAAGCCAACAGAAGCTCTTGGGAGGATGGCCTGGCACCCTAAACAGTTCTGTCTGGCAGAGAGGATTATAGAAACTATATGAAAGAATTTGTGCCATAAAATAACCTGGTCTTTTCCAACTCAGCATTGTAATCAGTAGAGATTGCAAAAGAGCAGCCACAAGCAGAGAATTACCTTGAGGAAGACTTTGAAAGAAGAAAAAGAGACTGATCTTTGCTAGCAGATGGTATATCACAGAATACTAGGTAGGCAGGGCTGAATTGAGGTTTATATGTGACTTGTGTGCTGAGTGTTTGCTTTGCAACAGTTTGAGTAGCAGACATGTAAATAGTTTCTCAAAAATATTTAAAAACATACTGTCTCTGTTATAGAGTCACAAATTATAACAAATATTTTCAGTGTTATCTTTAAAATTCAATTTTTTGAAATTTCGAAAGTTGTTAACTGTCAAGAACCATAGAGTATGGAGCAAAAATTTTTTGATGTGTAAATGTTTGTGGGAAAATGTAAAAATAAATTAACAAATGATTAAAAACAAAAACAAAACTCACACCGGGCACATGTGCGAGCAGCCCCAAAATCTCAAGAGAATGGAGGAGAAGGAATTGCAGCATCGCCATCCCCATGGGGAGTGATTTCTTGTTTTCTGTCTCTCTTTGGCAAGCACACACACCTTACAGTAAAAGAAAAAGAAGAAAGAGTCTCATCTAATTATTTGGTTTTACAGAGAAAGAAGTCTCAAACAGCTTACCCAGTGTTATATACAGTGATAATACTGTTAAATCCTTGTTATGGGCTAGAGACTGTGTTAAGTGTTCTACATAGTTTATCTCATTTATTGGCCAAATATCCTAAAGAATAGTTAATATTATCACTTCCGTTTTATAGATAAGAAAACTTAAGCTAAGTTTAGTAATGTCTAACTTATAAGTGACTTGTGCAAGATGAGTCAGACAGATGGTACAAGGTAGAATTGAATTTTGAACCAGGGTAGATTAACACTCCTAATCATTAGGTTTCAATGCCTCCCTGCAAGCCATTGGCATTACAGATAATGAGTTCAAGGCCCGGCTGCAGTGGTGCAAGCAGTAGGGCATAGCTGCAAGACATGAGAGCCTTGGAAGGCTTGGAATTTGGATCCTGGATCTGCTGAAACACATCAGCATCACCCACTGGCATGGCTGTGATCTTACCTGACTGGGAGAATGATGGGATCACATCATGGCAAGACCCTGCTGTGGGCCCTGCCCTTCTCTCCCATGATGTTGCAGAAAACAGACCACCAAGAAACCAAGCACCACTCAGAGAGTAGGAGAACTCAGGTTTATTGCACCAATGGACCCAGAGGAATTTGTACTCCAAAGTCTGGGTTCGCCTTGCAGAAGTTACAGGAGTTGTAGAGTCAGGGTTCACAGGTTTTACAAAGGAAAATGAAAAAGTTGCAAAATAGCTGCGTTACCTTTCCCAGTTCCTACGGAGACCAGCAATCTGTTAAAGCAGGTGATTTACAAAAGTGGAACAGGTGTCAGTACTTTCTGTTTGCAGGCAGCTTTTAGAAGTAGAGTTAGAGAGGCCAGAAAGCTGATGGTGATTAAAAGCGCTGGATTCTCACATGGCCAACTGCGGTTCTAGTCCTGGACCAGCTGGCTTGCTTTCTCACTTACCCTTTCTCTCTCTCTCTGTTTCTGGTCAAATAAAAAAAAAATATGGGGGACCAGCAGTTAGCATAATGGCTATGTTGCTGGACTCCCACGTAGTCGACCACGGTTCAAGTCCCGGACCCGGTGGCTTAAACTCACGCCGGGCGCGTGTGTGTGCGTGCCCAAGATCCCAAGAGGAGAATGGAGGAGAAGGGATTGCGACATGGCCATCCTCCCTGGGGGGTGATTTCTCGCTTTCTGTCTCTCTGTCACTCTCTGTCTGGTGAGCGCACGCGCCCTATAGCAAAAAAAAAAAAAAAAACCTCTCCAAAAAAAGAAAAAATAAATAAACAATAAACGGAATTAAATAAATAAAAGAAGTAGAGTTAGATAGCAAGCAGGATCCATATCATTGAAAGGAAGAAAAGAAGGAAGAGAGGAAGTTTAAAAAAAAAAAAAAAAGAGCAGGCCCAAGTTTAAAATCCAAAAACTCACAGCTATCCAATAACTCACAGCTTGCTTTTTTTTTTTTTTAGGTTCTCATCCTAAGTGTGTGTGTTCACTAGTTCGCCAGGGAGAGGGAAAGTGAGAAATCACCTCCCTCAGGGGCAATGGCCACACTACAATCTGTTCTCTTCCACTCTCCTCCTGGCATTTTGGTCATGCACGCACATACACCCAGGCAATTTTCAAGCCACCGGGTCCAGGTTTTTGAACCGTGCTTGGCCATGTGGGAGTCCAGCACCTTAACCACTGAGCTACCTACTGGCCCACAATTGCTCACTTTAACCAAGTAATGAAGTGTTGACATTGTATTCTCTTTCATAAAAGTAAAAGTAAATACAAAGAACAATTTGTATTAATGATTTGACAATAAAGCAGGCTAATCCAAAAGATCATTGTCTTGCAATGCAGTATTTTTTTTAACATACAAAGTTTAAGCTTTTGCCGTAAACATGTGCACAAAATAGAGAGGTTAGTATAATGTCAAAGTGTTCTTTTTACAAACTTATTTATTTTATTATTATAATTATTATTTTTAATTTGACCAGAGAGAGACAGAGAAAGGGAAAGTGAGAAAGCAAGCTGCTTTTCAGATCTGGGACTTGAACCACAGTCCGCTATGTGGAAGTCCAGCAATTTAGCCATCACACCACCTGCCAGCCCCAATACCAAAGTGCTTTCATTAAATGGAAATATTCTGATATTGCATGATTCTTTACTTTTTCTACATAACCACAGTATTATTTTCTGTAATAGCATCATCACCCTAAAAATTAACAATAATTCCCTAATACTACCTAACATTTAGTATGTATTCAAATTCCCACTCTTGTTCCTAAAATGTCATTTACTATTTTATTTTTTTAAGTTTGCTGTAAGGTGTGTTTTCACTGGAGACAGAGAGAGATGAGAGAGGAAAAGTGGGAAATCACCCCCTGAGGGGATGGCCACGCCTCAATCTCTTCTCCTCCATTTTCCTCTCAAAATATTGGGGTACACAAAAACAAATATATCCCCAGCTTAATTTCAAAGCCACTTGGTCCAGGACTCAACCATGTGGGAGTCCAGTGCCTCAGCCACCACGCCACCTGCTGGCCCTGCTATTTACATTTTTTAAAATAATTATTTAATTTTACTTATTATTTTTAATTTGCTATAGGGCACATGTGCTCACCAGAATGAGAAAGAGAAAGTGAGAAAGGAAACTGCCAGATCTGGAACTCGAACTGGAAACTGCCAGATCTGGAACTTTAGTCAGCCATGTGGGAGTTCAGTGCCCTAACTACCATGCCAACTGCTGCTCCTTTATTGGAACAATTTTTATGTTGAAGCCTAGATCTAACGGAGCACCTTGAATGCATTTGCTTGTTTATCTCTTAAATTTCTTTTAATCCAAGATGCTCCCTTTTTTTTTTTTTTTACCTCTCTCTGTCTCCCTGTCTTTCTTGCTCTGTGTATCTTTCTTTATTTCCTTCTTTCTTCCTTATTTTTAAAATGGCTCAACTCATTAGAACAACCTGGTCAGTAGACCTGCACTGTTCCCCACCTTATGTTACCTGTGTCTGATGGTTTCCTGAAGTCATTTAAATTGCTTCTGTATTTTCTCTATTTCCTAAAAACTGGTCATTAGGTCTAAAAGCTTGATTAGATTCAAGTTAAACATTTTTGGCAAAAATACTTCATGGGTGATGTTATATATCTGGAGACACCAGTATGCTGCCAAGACAAATCACTGGACCAAGGGTGTGACACATAAGTCCCTCCCCTACCAAACAACATTTCTCCCAGCAGAGACAGATTCCCCACACCATCCTAATATCTAGTTTCCTGGGCCAGCAGCTGTTATGGAAGTTAAGATGGCTTGATCCCACATAACCAACTGCAAGGTTTGAGTCTTGGAATTGGTAAAGTGAAAAACATGCCAGGCCTGTGTATGTGTGTGTGTGTGCGCGCGCGTGTGCGTGTGTGTGTGTGTGTGTGTGTTTGCCGAGTCCCAAGGGAGAATGGAGAAGGGATTATACTATGACCATTCCCCCCAGGGGGCAGTTCTCACGTTCTGTCTCTCTCTTTGTCTCTCTGTCTCCAAAGAGTGCATATGCCCTATAGCAAAAAGCAAATAAACAACAAAACTCTAGTTTCCCATCAAGCGGGTACAGTATCCTTTGAAAATCTGCCTGAATAAGCTGTTTAATTAAAAATGGTGACTTTCTAATTTTATTCCTTTTTTTTTTCTTTTTCATTTTCTTTTTAAAAATATTTATAGAGTATGTGCACTGGCAGAGAGAGACAGAAACAGAAAGTGAGAAATCACCCACAGTGGTGGTGGGGGGGTGGCCATGCCTCTCCTCCATTCTTCTCTTGGGATTTTGGCCACAAGTGCACGCATGCCCAGTGTATTTTTCAAGCCACCAGTTCTGAAATTTGAACTGCAGAGTTGGTGTATAGAGTCCATGAAACACCACACCACCTGCTGGCTTCCAACTCTATTCTTAATCCCACATTCATCAATGGCAATCTTCTGTTAAAATAATAGTTTTTAAAAATATTTATTTTAATTTTATTTATTCAGTCTTTTTTTTATTTATTTTTATTTATTTTTTTTTAATTTGACCAGAGAAAGACACACAGAGGGACAGAGAGAGAGGGAAGGTTAGAAAGCAAGCCACCAGGTCTGGGACTTGAATCGTGGTTGATCATGTGGGAGTGTCCAGCACCTTAGCCAACACGCCACCTGCTGGGCTCCAAAATAATTTTTTTTTTTTGAGAGGTTTTTGCTATAGGGCGCGTGCACTCCCCAGAGAGACAGACAGAGAGACAGAAAGAGAGAAATAACTCCCACAGGGGGATGGCCACACCGCAATCCTTTCTCCTTCATTCTCCTCTCAGGATCTTGGGCACGCACGCACATGTGCCTGGCATGAGTTTAAGCCACCGGGTCTGGGACTCAAACCATGGTTGACAACATGGAGTCTAGCGACATAGCCATTATGCCAACTGCTAGTCCCAATAATACTTTTTTCAAAACAATTATTTATTTTATTTTATTTTATTTTATTTTATTTATTCATTCATTTATTTTAATTTGACCAGAGAGAGAGACAGAGAGGGGAAATCAGAAAGCAAGCCACCAGGTCCAGGACTTGAACTGTGGTTGGCCATGTGAGAGTGTCCAGCACCTTAACCACCATGCCACCTACTGGCCCCCAAATAATAGTTTTTAAAAAGAGCTTTCTTAAAGTGATTTTATGTCAATTCAATTTCATAATTAAAGTCTTGGTTGGTAAAAAGGAAAAAAAATAAAGGACTTTATTCCACTAGAGGTTATTAGACTACTCTAATATAGTTCCTGCTAGAAAGCATAAATACTTGATTCTTTCCCTTAATTGCCATTTTCATAGTAAGGCAATTTCCTCATTCATTGCTGGTGCTGGGACATTCTTTTTCTTCTGCCCTTTGATATCAGAGCTACAGGTTCTCCTGGCTTTGAACCCTCAGACTTAAGAGTGAGTCTCCCCAGTTCCTTGGATTATCGAGATTTTAGCCTCTGAAAATTATACTATTAGTTTCTTTGGTTTTGAGGCTACCAGAACCCCTGGGTCTCCAGCTTCCTGATGGCCTGTCATGGGACTTCTCAGCCTCTGTATGTTGTACAAGCTAATTCTTCTAATAATTCTCCTTTCATCTCTCAGCCTCTCTCTTTCTCTCTCTTTAATCAATCATCTCTCTATTTATCTATCTATCTACCTGTCATTCATCAATCATCTATCATCATCTAAGAATCATCAATCTCATCTATCATCTATCAATCACCTATCATCTTATCTATTATCTGTCTATGTGTCAATGGGATTTTATCACTGTCTTTTGGACACGTACTCATGAGGAGCTTAAATCTTAAGAGCTACAAGAATAGCTAGACTGTTAATTTACTGCTCCCATCATATGGGCACAACAGTTCAACCATCACAGTGTGAAAGTGACATCAAGGAGAGCAATGTCAAACTCACAAAACTCAACAGAAAACAAACAAGACAAATAACCCAATGAAAAAATGAACAAAGGATCTGATTATTTCTTTCTTTCTTTCTTTCTTTTTTTTGGAGAGGTTTTTGCTATAGGGCGCGTGCGCTCACCAGACAGACAGAGACAGAGAGACAGAAAGCGAGAAATCACCCCCTGGGGGGATGGCCACGCCACAATCCCTTCTCCTCTATTCTCCTCCATTCTCCTCTCGGGATCCTGGGCATGCACGCACACGTGCCCGGCATGAGTTTAAGCCACCAGGTCCGGGACTCGAACCGTGGTTGACTACATGGGAGTCCAGCGACATAGCCCTTATGCCAGCTGCTGGCCCTGATTATTTATTTCTTTAAAGAAGACATAAAAATGGCCACCAGGTATATAAAAAGATGCTCAGTGTCGCTGGACTCATCAGAGAAATGCTAAGCAAAACCATAATCAGTTATCAGCTCATACCTGTTAGAATGGCAATTATCAAAAACATAAGAAATGTTGGCAAGGGTGTGGAGAAAAGGGAATCCTTGTGCACTTTTGGTGGATACAGCCATTGCGGAAAACATAATAGAATTTCCATATGATCCAGCAACCCCTCTCCTGGATGTATACCCAAAGGAAATGAAACCACTGCCTCATAAGGTTATCTGAACTCTTGTCTTTATTGCAGCATTATTCATAATAGCCAAGATATGGAATCAACCTTAGTGTTCATCAATAGATAAATGGGTAAGGTAACTGTGGTATGTGAATACACACACGCACACACACACACACAGGAATATTATTCAGCCTTATAAAAGGGTGTTCTGCCATTTGCCACAATGTGGATAAACACAGAGGACATTATTCTAAGTCAAAAACAGTGGACACAGGAGCCGACATTGAAGGCGTCCTTGCGACTCAGCCCGACTGCTGCCCTCTCACGACATCATAGTGGCGTACTGGCGACAGGCGGGACTCAGCTACATCTGGTACTCCCAGATCTGTGCAAAGGCCGTGAGAGATGCACTGAAGGCGGAATCCAAAGCAAGCGCTGAGAAAACTGGCAGCAATGTAAAAATTGTGAAAGTGAAAAAGGAGTGATCTACCCTGACTAAAGCTCGAAATGCCACATTTTCAAGGTGACGCTCTGTGACCACATGTTATGGCAGACTGAGAATGATCTCACTGCATGGGGGGGGGGCAGCATCTTGTTCATAAATTGACAATGTGAATAAATGAAAGTGTGGTCCACTGTTAAAAAAAAAACAGTGGACACAGAAAGAAAAATATTACATGACCTCACATGTGTAATGTTAGGGGAAAGAAAGGAAGATAGAGAAAGAAAAGGGAAGAAGGAAAAGAAACTTACTTTAGGAACAGAAACTCTCTTAGAGAAAACAGAAAATTCACAGCATCTTCAAACACCTTGGTAGGACTTACTTTGACCTGTCACCTGCCAAAGTGATAAAATTTGAGGGGTGCAGAGAACTATCAGCCCAATTTTATACCTAACTTTTCCAGTTTGTCTTCTTAGACTCATGGATAATCAACCTCAGAATCTCCTGTATTTAAAATTTTTCCTTTGAATATTTCCTTCACCTTCTTGTTCTAACCCAGAGGTTCTCGGCTGGAATAAAATGTCCTCTCTCTAGAAGACATTTGAAAATGTCTGAGGATACTTTTAGCTATCACACCTGGAGATGATGCAGCTGGTATCTTGTGGGTAGAGGACAGGATTGCTGCTGAACATCCTGTAGTGTATAGGATGGTCCCTGATCGCAAAGAGTGGTCAGGCTCCGAATCCCTCGCTCTGCCTTGAAGCCTTGAAGGCACTGCTTCTCCTGTAGCGCTCTCAGATAGACTGTGTTTTCCAGTACCGTTGAGATTGTGGGTGCAGTAGGGGACTTCCTTCCTTCTTAATGCTGCTTGCAAGCAATTCTTCATCTCTATTTTTTTTTTTTTTTTACTTTTTAATTTTTGTTTTGGGGCGGTGGGGTTCACCAGCCCAAACACAGGCGTGTGTGCTCACCAGACACACACACACACACACACACACACACACACACAGAAAGTGAGAAATTACACACACACACACACACACACACGGCCCCCAGGGAGGATGGCCATGCCACAAACCCTTCCCTTCCACTTTCCTCTTGGATTTTGGGCACACACACGCATGCATCCGGTGTGATTTTTCAAGCTGCCAGGTCCAGGACTGCTCAGTTGGCCATGTGGGACCCTGCTGCCCCAACCTCTGTGCCACCTGCTGGTCCCTAAATCTTTTTTTAAAAATATTTATTTCATGCTACTTACGCATTTAAAATTTGCTATCAGGCATGTACACTCACCAGAGAGAGAGAGAGAGACAAAAAGTGAGAAAGCAAGCCACCAGGTCTAAGATTTGAATCATGGTTGGCAATGTGGGGGTCTGGCACCTTAACCATTACACCACTGGCTGACCTGTCCATTACTTCTTTAACAGTTTTTTCTTTATTCATGATAGAGAACATGCATGCACATGAGAGTAAGAGAGAGAGGGATGTGCACCGTCCACAGGATCTAATCGCACCTGATTCCCTTTCTCCATCTGCCCTCCCCACTACTCCTTGGGTACAAATGTGCATGTGCCTAGTGGCAAATCTCAGGCTTACTGGGCCAGAGATTTGAATCATAGTCACCACGTGGGATCTATTGTAGTTGCTCTTAGTAGTACATTATCATGGCTCCACAGAGCCAGCCGCTCCCTAAATCTTGAAAAAAGTTTACCTTTGAATTTCATATCTTCAAATGTTACCACTCACCATGTTTCCTCACTATAGGTTGTACCTCCTCTTTTGCTGTTTCTATGGTTTATTTTATGGGTGCTTTCTCCCTTTCTCTCTCTCTCTCTCTTTCTCTCTCTCTCTTTCTTTATTTAGAGAGTCTTTTTCTTCTTCCTTTTTTTTTTTTTGCTTTTGCTATAAAGTGCATGCACTTGCCAGAGAGACAGAGAGAGACAGAGAGACAGAGAGACTCACCAACTAGCAGTTCTATCTAACTGCTGATGCTTTCCTCCTATTCTGAGGGACTCGTTCCTGCTTTTAGACAGGCTAACCCATCCAGCAGTGGTGTGTTGGAGCTTGTTCATATGGGCTCACCATGGCTGTTTTTTAACATTTCAGGAATTTTGGGGGCCAGTAGGTGTCATGGTGGTTGGGGTGCTGGATCCCATGTGACCAACTCTGCAGTTCAAGTCCCAGACCTGGTGGCTTGAAAAATATGCTAGAGGGTCCAGGATATGGCATATTGGTTAAGGCACTGGACTCCCTCATGGTCAACCGTGGTTCAAGTACTGGACTGGTGGCTTGAAACTCACTGCAGGCACATGTGTGTGTGCGCAAAATCCTGAGAAGAGAATGGAGAAGGAATTAGGGGGTCGCTATCCCCTCAGAGGGTGATTTTTTGCTTTGTGTCTTTTTATGTCTCTGGTGAGCACATGCTCCCTCTAGCAAAAATCTCTCAAAAAAGAGAAAAGAAAAAAGCATTCCAGGCTTGTATGCATGTGTGCCCAAAATCTCAAGAGGAGATGGGAGGAGAAAGGATTATGGTGTGGCCATTCCCCCATGGGGGTGATTTCTTACTTTCCTTCTCCCTCTATTTCTCGCTGTCTATCTCTGTGAGTGCATGTGCCCTATGGCCAAAAACAAAACAAAACAACCTAAAATAATAATATAATTCAGAAAATTTGTGAACAAGTTACTACACCATTGATAGCTTGGAATCAGCCATGATAAGAAAATTTATATTATTAAAATCACCAAATGCTATGAATTAGCGTTCCTCTGTTTCTTTCAGAAAGCTGGTTGTTAAGGGACCAGCAGTTAGCATAATGGCTATGTCCCATGTAGTCGACCGTGGTTTGAGTCCCGGACCCGGTGGCTTAAACTCATGCCGGGCGTGTGTGCATGTGTGCCCATGATCCCGAGAGGAGAATGGAGGAGAAGGGATTGTGGAGGGATAATTTCTCGCTTTCTGTCTCTCTGTCTCTCTCTCTCTGGTGAGTGCATGTGCCCCATAACAAAAACCTCTCAAAAGAAAGAAAGCTGGTTGTTAGACACATACCTCTTACCTATTTATGCAATAAATATAGCTTAAGAAACATATACATAATACACATACATATGTATGTAATGTTGTTCTGCACATTTAACATATTTTATAACTGTTTTACCTTTTTGTAAATTGTTAGAAGGCCTGTACACTTGCCAGAGAAAGAGAGGGAGCAGGAGAAGACATGCCCAATGGGGAACGGTCCTGCTGCAATCCTTTCTCCTCTATTTCTCCCTTCTGTTGGGACTTTGGGCAAGCACACATATGAGACATGTTTTCACAAAGATGCCAGGTCTGGGATTTGAACTACTCCATTACCCATGTGTAATTTGGGTCCCTTAACCACTGGGCCCTGGGACTAGCCCATTTAACTGTGTTAATGCAATGTTTTCCCACTACAGCAGTAAGATTAAGAAATGTATTCAGATCAATTGTATAACTTTGGTTCATTCATTTTAACTGCCCTGCCCCACCCCACGAGAATGAGGTACAGATTGTTATTATGGTTTTATTCTCTGCTGTAGTCCTAATGCTTGGGACAATGTAAGGCACAAAGGAGGCTCACTATGTATTTATTTAACGAAATGAGTGGGATGTGCCTGAACTTCTACCTCTTCTACATTTTCAGGTTAAGTCGAAGAGTCACAAATCAACCTGAGTGCATTTTATTATTAATTTTTTGTGGAGAGGTTTTTGCTATAGGGCGTGTGTGCTCACCAGAAAGACAGAGAGACAGAGACAGAAAGCAAGAAATCACCCCGCAGGAGGGATGGCCACGCTACAATCCCTTCTCCTCTGTTCTTCTCTCTGGATTCTGGACATGCATGCACAATTACCTAGTATGAGTTTAAGCCACCGGGTCCGGGACTCGAACCATGGTCGACTATGTGGGAGTTCAGCGACATAGCCATTACACCAACTGCTGGTCCCTGAGTGCATTCTATAATCATAATGTTGGGGGAGGAATATTAGAAAATATACTATATTAGATAGGTAATTTGTTCCATAGATAAGAAATCTACAAACCCTGTCTCACCCTAGATTTCAGCAGAAACACTAAGTAATAAGAAAAGTACGAAGAAAAGAAGGAACAACGACCTTGCCAAAAAACGGCATTGGCCACATGCAGCCTATTCACTGCACAAAGTGCAGCCTGTTCACTGCACGAACTGCACCCAGACAGGTGCTTAAGGAGAGGCTATTAAGAAGTCTGTCATCCCAAACATAATAGGGGCTGCAGCCATCGGGACATCTCTGAAGCAAGTGTCTTCGATGCCTATGTGCTCCCCAGGCAGTATGTGAAGCTACATTTCTGTGTGAGTTGCACCATTCATAGCAAGGTAGTCAGGAACTGATATTCTGAAGCTCAGAAGGACCGAACACCCTCACTCCAATTTAGATCTGCGGGTGCTACCCCTCGCCCCCCACCAAAGTCCATGTAAGGAGCTGAATCTTTAAGGCCTGAAGAACTGTCCCCTGGGAAAAACTAAACTGCAAATTATACATTAAAAAAAAAGAAAATATACTATATTAAACTAGTTACATCAACATTTAGAATATGCAAAGCATTATATATGTGTACATATACTACATATATATTGCTTAAGGTGTGTTTAGTTATCATTGGTTATTTGGGAACTTGGTCAATTTTTAAATTTTTTTGGAGAGTTTTGTTTGTTTGTTTGTTTATTTTTTTGCTATAGGGAGCATGCGCTTGCCACAGAAAGAAAGAGACAGAGAGCTAGAAAGCGAGAAATCACCCCCCAGGAGGGATGGCCACGCCACAATCCCTTCTCCTCATTCTCCTCTCGGGATCTTAGGCACGCACACACACGCCTGGCATGAGTTTAAGCTACCGGGTCTGGGATCCGAATTGCAGTCGACTACGTGGGAGTCCAGCGACATAGCCATTACGCCAACTGCTAGTCCTGGGAACTTGGCAAATTTTTAAATATATTTTATAATTTCTTCTTTACATTTAATTGTTATACTTTCTTGTGGAGCACAACATGGATTTTCAAAGCATGCATACAAAAGTGAAATAAAGGATAATACTATATTCATTGTTTTCAACAAAGATCACCACATTTGAGATTTACATAAGATTGGCAATGTTCATTTTTTCACTCATTTGTGGCATGCTGTTCAACAATCTATTTGTCCCATCTACCTGCATTCTTGTATGTGTTAAACACTTTTTTCCTGATCCTTTTATCCTTCCTATCCTTCCTACCCCCTATGCAATCTCTGGTATCTACAGTTGTCTTTTCTATTTCTATGTCTTCAAATCTTCCCATTTCTGCAAGAATGCAGTCTTTCAGTATATATTGAGTGAGGACATACAGTGTTTATCTTTCATTGTCTGGCAGCTTAGTAGATCTTAATATACTGAATCACTTGGGTTTTTAAACCTGACCAAGAAATTCATTTGGCTTATCTTTTTCAACCGCAAGAGGGCAAACTTGGAGGGAAGAAAAAATAGGTAATGGAAATAAGTCTTAAATGTAGATCTCTGCCTGGTTTAGAGATTCCAAGCCACCAGGTGGCAGAATGAGCATGAAGGAAACTCAAGGTCAGGGATCCAGGCTAGAGGTATCTGAACACAGGTGGGTGCCCTTAATACACTTATTTTCCTTTTCCTTTTTTTTTTTTTTTGTCAAATAACCTTTTATTAAAAAATGCTTTTCTGCAGATAAGTTGTTGCTAGTTCTTTACTTTACATTTGACAATACTAAATTTAAAATGTTAGAGAATGGACTAAAAAAAATTTTTTTTAGAGAGATTTTTACTATAGGGCACATGTACTCGCTGGACAGACAAAGAAAGAGAAACAGAAAGTGAGAAATCACCCTCCGGGGATATGGCCATGCCACAATCCCATCTTCATTCTCCTCTCGGAATTTTGGGCACCCACACACATGCCTGGTGTGAGTTTTAAACTGTTGGGTCTGGGACCCGAACCACAGTTGACTACTTAGGAATCCAGTGATATAATCGTTATGTCATCTCTTGGTCCCTAAGAATTTTTAAAAATTGAGATAAGATTCACGTAACTGGGCCACCCAGTAGTGTGGTGGTTAAGGTATCTGGATCCCACATGGCCAATTGTGCAGTTCAAGTCCTGACTCAGCAGCTCGAAAAACACACCAGGCATATGTGTGTGTGTGTACCTGCCCAAAATCTCAAGAGGAGAATGGAAAAGGGATTGCTTTGTGGCAACCCCTCCACCACCTCCCACCCAAGGGAGTACTGTCTCATTTTCTCTTTCTCTGGTGAGCATATGTGCCCTATAGCAAATTTTAAAAAAGAAAAAACTCACATAACATAAAATTCACCAGTAATCTATTTGTAAATTTGTAAAACCACTAATCTACTTTATGGCTCTGTGAATCTGCCTGTTCTGGACATTTCATATAAAGAGAACCATACACTATAGCAACACAGATTTTTGATGGCAAGGTTTGTCTATGGCATCAAAATGAAGCTATGTTTTTAGGCATTCAATCTAAAATATTTAAGTTAGATAAAAAATGGACAGATCATACAGTTTTGGACAATTAATAACCCTAACTTGTAATATTTCATAACAGAATTTTTTTCATCCATGTATTTTTAAAATCAATTAATTATTTATTTTTATTTATTATCATCATAATCTTAACTGAATTTTAAAGACTAACCTAAATTGTGTTTGCCTGCCCTGTTGGAGAGGAGCACACTTGAATTTTTTTTTCATTGCAATAAGATAGAATACTGAGAACATCTTCTAGACTCCCAAAATATTCAGACAAGAGGCCATTTTAAAGCTGAGGTGTGTCCTGGTGTGTTCAGGGAAGCCATGCTCTAAACCCACCTCCTAGACTTACAAAATATTCAGACAAGGTAGGACGACCTCCGTCTTTTCTCTGTCTCTGGCTCTCTGTCTCTCTGTCTGTCTCACACTCTCTCTCCGTTTCTGTCTGTCTCACACTTTCCCTCCCTTTAAATTTTTTAACTTTTTAAAAAATTTTTAAATTGTTCAAGCACCTCTCCTTAGCTTGGGCCTTTTCTTCCACTTGCTAATTTCAGAAGTTATTTTAAAGCTGAGGTATGTTCTGGTGTTTTCATTTTTTACTCTTTTTTGGTGGTATTTTCCTATTTTTTTTTTTGCTTATATTTTTTAATCTTACTTTCTTACTCTAAGCTTCACTCTCCAGACACTTAATGTCTAGGTACACAGTAGCCAAGCATCTGGATCCTTTTAGATTCATTGAAATCCTCAATGCTTATTGAATTTCCTGCTTTAATGAAGAAATTTCTTTCTATAAATCTGAACTCCTAATCTTACTGTTTATACCACATTGCTAAGCACTGTGGAGGAGAGATTTTGTCACAAAATGACCAGAAACAACCACAGAGGTACAAGAAACATGAGAAACCAAGAAAATGTCTCTCCCGTAAGAGAAAAGAACAGTACCTCATCATCTACAAACAGTACAGTAGAATTCTTGGAAATGTCTGATGAAGACTTCAGAATATTCATATTGACAAAACTAAATGAGATGTAAGAGCTGAGAGATAATGAACTCCAGAAGATGCAGGAGAAAAGAGATAACCAGGAGGTGTTGAAGTTCTTTTATGATCTGAAAGAGGAAATACACACCATGAAAAAGAATCAAATGGAGCTATTAGACTTGAATTCTGCCCTTCAGGAAATCAAAACGTCCCTCAAAAGTATTAAAAGCAGATTAGTCCATGCAGAAAACTGAATCTCGTATGTTGAAGGTAAAACCTCTGATCCAGACAAAACAATATAAAAACCTGAGAAAATCACCCCCAAAAATGAAAATACTATATGAGAAATACTAGACAGCATTAAGTGCCCAACATTCAGATAATTGGTATCCCAGAAGGTGAGGAAACTAATAAAGGCACTGATCATCTATTCCATGAAATCTTGGAAGAAAACTTTCTAAATCTAGAGAGGTATTCAAATATCCAGACCCAAGAAATAAAAAAGACCCCTAATAGAATCAACCCAAGAAGATCTTCTCCAAGGCACATCATAGCCAGACTGGTCAAATCTACAAAGACAAGATACTAAAATTGGCAAGAGAGAAATGTCAGGTTACTTATAAAGGTTATCCTATCAGGATAACCTCAGACCTCTCATCAGAAACAATGTGAGCAAGGAGAGAACAAGGTTCCACATGGCTACTGTGAACTAGATTTTTAAGGGAATGAAGATTTTCTACTAATAATTCAGACTCCAACAAACGAGCTAGCGGCAGAAGAAGCCAC
>NW_006159659.1:5107447-5114265 GCF_000334495.1 Tupaia belangeri chinensis | reverse complement strand
GGTGGTGTGAGAGGAGGGTGGGAAGGGACAGAGGGTCAGAAAGAGGGATGGAAATAATTCTAGCAACTAGAATTGGAAATTTATTTTTTTTGTAATGTGCATGATTGAGTCACTATGCAGTGTGTACTGGATGGGAGATCGCATTTTGTGTGCTGTGATGATGCCTAGGGAAGGAATGTAAATTGAGTTACAAAAAAAGTTTCAGGAAAACAAAATGTATCTATTCAATGACTACAGTAGGATATGTAGCCCCAGTTAGGTGCTAATTTATAGGATGTGTAAAGGTAGACTTGTGCTCAAAAGTTAGACTTGTGCTCATGGAAAAAAAAAAAAAAGAAAGAAACAATGTGAGCAAGGAAAGAATGGGAAGATATATTCAAAGTGTCAAGTGAAAAACAGTTTCAACCAAGAATACTATACCCAGTAAGATTATCTTTCATATGGATAGAAAGAATAAAAACATTTCCATATAATCAAACTTAAAAGAATTTGCCCATAGCAGACCCACTCTTCAAGAAATTCTGAAAGGAGTACTTGACCAGTGAAACTAAAGATACATATAGAAATAAGAGAACAAAAGGCAACCAAGAAAATGAACAGTTTAACGCTAGGAACAAAAAATACCAATAACAACGTAGAATGTTAACCCCCAGGATTTAAATGGAAAGATTGCGCCATAGCGACACTGCATATTCAACAGAAGAGAGTCTGAACATAAGACTGAACTGGCAAAATAGAATTTTATGACTTTCGAGTAAAACATTACTGACTTTTTTTAAACTATGCTTTGTTTTCCTAATTTAAACAGTTTACTTTCTTTTCAGTTGTTGATAGGTTTAGCAATATGTTAAAGTATTTTTCTTGTTTCTTTAAATGGAAACAAAGTTTTTTTCCTTCCTGATCCTTCTGGAATTGGAAAATATTTGATAACATTCTTATTTTGTGGGAGAAGGGTTATTTGCGTAAGGTCAATAATGCTTGTTGCATTGATTCAGAAATCGGAAATACTCATTATTGGACAGGGCTTTGACTGGAATGTCATATCTGAAGATTAATTAGAAAACTATGGAATTAAGGTGGATCTCAATTAAGTTAATAGAAGCTCTTAGAGAGATGGCCTGGTACCATAAATAGTTCTGTCTGGCAGAGAGGATTAGAGAAGATATATGAAAGAATTTGTAACATAAAATAACCTGGATTTTTCCAGCCCAGCATTGTAATCAGTAGAGATTGCAAAAGAGCAACCACACCAGAGAATTATCTTGAGAAAGACTTTGAAGGAAGAAAAAGAGACTAATCTTTGCTAGCAGATGGTGTATCATAGAATACATGGGCAGGGCTGAATTGGGAAGGTTTATGTGTGACTAGTGTGCTGGGCATTTGCTTTTCAACAATTTGAGTAGTTGACATGTAAATATTTTTTCAAAAATATTTAAAACCATACTGTTTCTGTTGTTATAAATATTTCTTATACAAAATTATAAGAAATATTTTGAAATTTTGAAAGTTGTTTATTAACTTTCAAGAATTATGGGGTATGAGTTAACATTTTTTTGATATGTAAAGTAAATGTGGAAAAATGTAAAAAACAAAAGATATTTAAAAGTTATATCTGGAAAAAAAAAAAGATAGAATACTGATTAGCAGGGTTCATGTCTCATTATTCTCTAAAATAAAAAGTAAAGAAATATCCAGATATTGCACATCATGTCTTTTTTTTTTTTTGAAGAGGTTTTTCGCTATAGGGCTCTTGCGCTCGCCAGACAGAGACAGAGAGACAGAAAGCGAGAAATCACCCCCGAGGGGGGATGGTCACGCTGCAATCCCTTCTCCTCCATTCTCCTTTCGGGATCTTGGGCATGCACGCGCACGCGCCCGACGTGAGTTTTAAGCCACCGGATCCGGGACACATACTGCAGTCGACTACGTGGGAGCCCAGGGACATAGCCATTACGCTAACTGCTGGTTCCCGACATCATGTTTTCAGGCTCCTGTTGAAGGCAGACTTCTTTTGTGTTTTTTTTTTTTTTTTGGTTCTGGGCTCCAAACTGGCTACAGTGATTGCAATCCTTATTGGGTTTTGCCCACAGCCCATGGCATGTGGTCTTCTGAGAACAGCAGGGCTATTGTTTAGCAAAAGTTGGGGAAGCAGAGAGAGAGTTTTTCCTATTTTCATGGCTTTCCTGAGAATATAAAATGTGTGTTTATAGTAACATTTAGTTATAACTTTTTTGGGTCATATTTAAGATACATTAAAAAATAGATTTTCCAGGGCCAAACTTTGGTGTGGTGGTTAAGGTAGCTGGATCTTGCATGGCTGACTGTGTGGTTCAAGTTTGGGCCCCAGAGGCTTGAAAAATATGTTGGGCGTGTGTGCGTGCATGCCCCAAATCCCAACAGGATAGAAAAATGGAGGAGAAGAGATTGCAGCGTGACCAAACTTCATTTCTAAAAATAGAAAAGATACTTTAATGGGACCAGCAGTTGGTGTAATGGCTATGTCTCCGGACTCCCATGTAGTTGACCGCGGTTTGAGTCCTGGACTTGGTGGCTTAAACTCACCTCAGGTGTGTGTGCATGCGTGCCCAAGATCCCTAAAGGAGAATGAAGGAGAAGGGATTGCGGCATGGCTATTTCCCCTGGGGAGTGATTTCTTGCTTTCTTTCTGTCTTTCTGTCTCTCTCTGTCTTTCTGGTGAGTGCACATGCCCTATAGCAAAAACTTCTCAAAAAAAAAAAAAAAAAAAAAAGAAAGAAAAGAAAAGATACTTTAGTTACTTATGATGGTTGTATTGATGCACCCATGTGATGGGAACAGTAAATTAATGGATCTGGTTATTCTTACAGCTCTTAAGATTTAAACTCCGTATCTGTGCATGTCCAAATGACAGTGATACAATCCAATCGATACATTGAGGTTGGAATATGCAAAAAATGTAATCACAGAAAGTTCTGAAAACTGGAAAAGAGTCCTTAAATTGCAATGAAGTATAACCCAGTTATCCTGTAAATGTTGGTGGCTGGATTAGTCAGGGTACCCCAGAGAGACAGAGAGAAGGACAGACAGACAGAGAAAAACAGAAGAGAGGGAAAGTAAGAAATTACTCCTCAGGGGAGATGGCTTCACAACAATCTCTTTTCCTCCATTTTCCTCTTGGGATTTAGACACACACACACGCACACACACACACACACACACACACACACTGCCCAGCATGTTTTTCACTGGGTCTGGAGCTCAAACTGCAGTTTGCCATGTGAGATCCAACCACTCTAACCACCACACCACTGGCTGGCCCAAAGATGTTCCAAATTCTCTACCCAAATGGAAGAGTGGGTCCTCATTTTGGAAAGGGCATGGGCCTTTCCTCAAAACAATTGCCCCTGGCTATTAATCTTTTCCTGCTCTTAAAATAAAAATCATTATGTGTAAGTGTGAGGGATGTCAGGCCACAAAAGGTTTTTCTGAGTTGCTCCCATATTTCTGAGCTAACATTTTCACTGGTTACAAACACAGAAAGATACATGTGCTCAAAATTAGAAATTCACCAAATTCAAGAACACAGAAAGAAAATTACTCCAAGCCGTAATTTTTTATACCAATAGGAACAACCAGTTATGTCTTGAAGTTTACCAAAAAAAAAAAAAAGGAATTTAAAAATTTCAAAGAAAAAAAGAGGCATAATTCTTTTTTTTTTTTTTTTTTGAAGTTCTACAGGGCGCGTGCGCTCGCCAGACAGAGAGAGAGAGAGAGACAGAGAGATAGAAAGCGAGAAATCACCCCGCAGTGGGGATGGCCACGCTGCAATCCCTTCTCCTTTCTCCTCTCGGGATCCTGGGCACGCACCCACACGTGCCCAGCGTGAGTTTAAGCCACCGGGTCCGGGACGCGAACTGCGGTCGACTACGTGGGAGTCCAGCAACATAGCCATTACGCTAACTGCTGGTCCCAAAAGAGGCATAATTCATTGGAATGAGAATTTCATTCATTTTTAATCATTCATTAATATTTACTATTATTTGTTCTATACTGTAGTGGATGTACAATGATCAAGAGGATAGAGTGGCCCTCAATTTTTAAAGAATCATTTATTGAATTTTATTATTATTATTAAATAATTATTTTATTTACCCTTATTTATTATTATTATTTTTAGAGAGAGATTTTTGCTATAGGGCACATGTGCTCACCAGAGAGACAGAGAAGAGACAGAGGGACAGAAAGTGAGAAATCACTCCCCCAGGGAGATGGACACATAGCAGTCCCTTCTCTTCCATTCTCCGCTCAGGATTTTGGCCATGCACACACAAACATCTGGCATGAGTTTTAACCTACCAGATCCGGAACTTGAACCATAGTCGACTATGTGGGTCTCCAATGACATAATCAGTACGCCATATGCTGGTCCCATTATTATTTTTAATATGACCAGAGAGAGAGAGAGCGAGAAAGAAAGTGAGAAAGCAAGTCACCAGGTCCAGGATTTGAACCGTGGTCGGCTATGTGGGAATCCAGCAACTTTAACCACCGTGCCACCTGCCAGCTCCACTATTATTATTTTTAATTTGCTATAGGGCATGTATACTTGCCAGAGAGAGACAAAGAGAGAGAGAGAAAATAAGAGCAATCTGCTATGTCTGGGACTCGAATTGTACTTGAACATGTGGGAGTTCAGCACCTTAAGCACCATGCTACCTGCTGGCCCTAGCCTTCAAGTTTTTAATTCTGATTACATATTATAATTTTAAATTACCTTAATGAAGAAGTGTCTAAAAAAGCAATTATAGGGGAGCCAGCAGGTGGTATGGTGGTTAAGGTGCTGATTTCCCACATGGCTGATCATGGTTCAAGTTCCTACCTGGTGGCCTGAAAATCACACGGAGTGTATGCATGCATGTTTAGGATCCCAAGAAAAGAAGGGATTGTGGCATGGCCATCCTCCCCAGGGGATGATTTTTTACTTTACTGAGCACACATGCCCTGTGGCAAAAACCTAAAAAAAAGTTAGCCCTCATGCAGCCAGCAGATGACATGGAGGTTAAAGTGGCTGAATTACTCATGGCTGACTGCATGTTTCCAGTCCTGGACATGGTGACTTTGCAATCTTGCTGCACAGGCGTGTCCAGGATATGAAGAAAATAGAGGAGAAAGGATTCTGGTGTGGCCATTCCCCTTGGGGGACTGATTTCTCACTTTTTTTCTCTCTCTCTGTTCCTGACAAACACACATGCCCTGTAGCAAAAACCTAAAAACAAAAGGTTAAGAATTTGGGGCTGTGTTGGCCCTCTAGGTGCAGTTTCACAGTTGTGAAGCATCTCCCCAGCCAGGGTTCCCCTTTCCAGACCCCCGTGCTAGCCAGGACAGAAAGCATCCAGGCAATTCCACCTCTGATCGTGTTGGCCCTTTGCGTGATGCACAAGCGCCCTCACTGTTTTCTATTTTTAACCCAATTCCATAATCTGCCACGTGATTTCTGGTTTTTTTCCTCCTCTTTTTGTTCCATTTCTTTCTTTCCTTTTTCTTTCTATTTATATTTCCTACTTTTGTTTTCTTTTTCCTTACTTTCCTATTTTACTGCTCAGCCTTTACCCACTGCCTAGAGAAGACTAGGTGCATAGTAGCCAAACATCTGAACACTGTGAGTTTTAGAGAATTCTTTGCACCTCACTGTAGTGATTGCAAAAAGAGCGAAATTCCCCTTTATAAATTCAATAGCAAAACTTATCCTGTAATTCCTGCACTGGAGGACACAGTAGAAGGGAAAAAATAGCACGCCAATCTATTTCACAGTAAGGGAAATACACAAGCTCAAGGTCACAGAATCCCTCTCCAACAAATTAGCCAAAAGTGAATACTTTACCAAATGACTAAAAATCAGAAAAGAGCCTCAAGGAGGAGAGAATCAAGTAATACATCTCCAGTAAGGAAACACTGTAACTTGTCTCCAAGTAGAGAAAATTTAGGGGATATTACCAAAATGTCAGAAAAAATAATTTAGAATATCTATGGTAACAAAACTTTATGAGATGCAAGAGAAAAGAGACATTGAGTTCCCAGAAATGAGGAAGTTCTTCCACGATATGAAAGAAGAGATTCTGGATCTAAATGATACCATAAATCAGATGGACTTGATAGATATCTATAGAACTTTCCACCTCCAAAACACAAAATACACATTTCTCTCAGTCCCGCATGGTACTTTCTCGAAGCTTGACCACGTGATAGGTCACAAAGCCAGCCTTTACAGATTCAAAGGCACAGAAACTATATCCAGCATCGTCTCTGACCATGATGGAATTAAACTTGATATTAATCTCAGGAAAAACTCTTAAAAATACACAAATATGTGAAAACTAAATAACCTACTTCTGCATGACTTCATGACTACTGAAGAGATTAAGACTGAAATCAAAAGATTCATGGAAACAAATGATAATGAGTACACAGTTTCCATAATTTATGGGACACTGCAAAAGCAGTCATAAGAGGAGAGTTAATAGGAATTAGTCTGTAGAAAAAGATGGAAAGGTGACAAATGGACAACCTAACATCATGCCTCAGGGAATTGGAAAAACAAAACCAGAAAAATCAAAAAAACGCCAGGAGAAAAGAAATAATAAAGATTCGAGCAGAGGGAACCAGCAGTTAGCGTAATGGCTATGTCGCTGGACTCCCACGTAGTCGACCGTGGTTCGTGTCCTGGACCCGGTGGCTTAAAACTCACGCTGGGCGCGTGTGCGTGCGTGCCCAAGATCCCGAGAGGAGAATGGAGGAGAAGGGATTGCGGCGTGACCATCCCCCCTGGGGGGTGATTTCTC
>NW_006159659.1:5106364-5107436 GCF_000334495.1 Tupaia belangeri chinensis | reverse complement strand
GCCCCCTAAAGAAAAAACCCCTAAAAAAAAAAAAAAAAAAGATTCGAGCAGAAATAAATGAAATAGAAAAGAAGTGAACTATACAGAAAATAAATAAATGAGAGCAAAAGCTGGTTCTTTGAAAAGATAAACAAGATTGACACACCATTAGCTAGACTAATTAAGAAGAAGAGAGAAAGGAACCAGATACATCAAATTTGCAATGAATCAGGCAACATTACAACAGACACAATAGGAATACAAAATCTCATTAGAGGATACTATGAGCAACTCTATGGCAACAAAGAAGGAAACCTGGATGCGATGAACAAATTCTTGGATCCATATAATCTACCAAGATTGACTCAGGAGGACATAAAAATGCTGAATAGACCTATAACAAGCAATGCGATTGAATCAGTAATAAATAACCTCCCAACAAATAAAAGTCCAGGTCCCGATGGCTTTACTGCTGAATTTTACAAAACTTTTAAAGAAGAGATAACCCTCATCCTGCTCACAGTGTTTCTAGAGATCCAAAAGGAAGGAACACTTCCAAATTAATTCTATGAAGCCTCCATTACCCTCGTTCCCAAAATGGATAAGGATACAACAAAAAAGGAAAACTACAGACCTATATCTCTGATGAATGTAGATGCAAAAATTCTCAACAAGATACTTGCTAACCATATTTGACAGCATATAAAAAAGGTTATTCAACACAACCAGGTAGGCTTTATTCCAGGGATGCAAGAGTGGTTCAGTATACAACAAACCATAAATGTAATACATCATATTAACAGAAAGAAAGATAAAAAGCATATGATCATTTCAATTGATACAGAAAAAGAATCTGACAAAATACATTCTTTTATGATTAAGACTCTCAGTAAAATTGGCATAGAAGGGTCATTTCTCAGTACAATAAAAGCCATCTATGAAAAACTTATAGCTAACATAATACTCAATAATACTAAAAACTGGTATAAGTAAGACAAGGCTGCCCACTTTCTCCGCTTCTATTCAATATAGTATTGGGAGTCCTAACCAATGTGATCAGACAAGAGAAGGAAATAAAAGGCATTCCAATAGG
>NW_006159659.1:5083308-5105952 GCF_000334495.1 Tupaia belangeri chinensis | reverse complement strand
AATTAATCTACATATTTAATGTAATCCCTATAAAATTACAAGAGACATTCTTCACAGATCTAGAAAAGACAATCATAGAATTTGTCTGGAACTATAAAAGACCCCATATTGCCAAAACCATCCTGTGCAAGAAGAGTGGAGTGGGTAGCATCCCACTTTCTGACCCCAAAATATATTACGAAGCCGTGATAATCAAAACAGCATGGTATTGGCACAAAAATAGACATGAGGACCAATGGATCAGAGTACAGACCCCAGAAATGAACCCCAAGACATACAGCCAGCTGATCTTTAAGTTTTTTTTTTTTTTGAGAGGTTTTTGCTATAGGGCACATGCGCTTACCAGACAGACAGAGACAGAGAGACAGAAAGCAGAAAATCACCCCCCAGGGGGCGATGGCCATGCTGCAATCCCTTCTCCTCCATTCTCCTCTCGGGATCTTGGGCACGCACGCACATGTGCCTGGCGTGAGTTTAAGCCACTGGGTCCCGGACTTGAACCGCGGTCGACTACGTGGGAGTCCAGCGACATAGCCATTACGCTAACTGCTGGTCCCCAGCCAGCTGATCTTTGACCAAAGCTATCAGTTAATACAGTGGGAAATGGAAACCCTCTTTAGCAAATGGTGCTGGAAAAACTGGGTATCCACCTGGAGAAAGATGAATCTGAACCCCTATCAGTCACCATTAACAAAAATCAAAGTGGATCAAAGATCTAAATCTAAGGGACCAGCAGTTAGCATAATGGCTATGTCACTGGACTCCCAGTGGTTCATGTCCCGGACCCGGTGGCTTAAACTCACGCCGGGCGCGTGTGCGTGCGTACCCAAGATCCTGAGAGGAGAATGGAGGAGAAGGGATTGCAGCATGGCCATCGCCCCCTGGGGGGTGATTTCTCGCTTTCTGTCTCTCTATCTCTCTCTATCTGGCAAGCGCACGCACCCTATAGCAAAACAAACAAGCAAACAACAACAACAACAACAACAACAACAAAAAACCTCTTCCAAAAAATAAAGTTCTAAACCTAAGACTGCAAACTATAAAACTACTGGTGGAAAACACTGAGGAAACTCTGGGAGACACTGGGGTAGGCAAAGACTTCTTAAGCAATATCCCCAAAGCACAGGCAATAATCCCCAAAATAGATAGATGAGATTACATCAGATTAAGAAGTTTCTGCACAGTAAGGGACACCATAATCAGTGTGAATCAACAGCCCTCAGAATGGGAGAGAATTTTGTTAACTGTGCCTCAGATAAGGTACTAAAAACCAGAATACACAGGGAACTCAAGTAGCTTACCCAGAAGAAAATGACTAACCCAATTAAATGATGGGAAAAGAACTGAATAAACAATTCTCTAAGGAAGAAATATGAACAGCCAAAAAGCATGGGAAAAAATGCTCAGCATCTCTCATCATAAGGAAGATGCAGATCAAAACCACAATGAAATACCACCTAACACCAGTGGGAATGGCAAAGATTAAAAAAAAAAATTGTAAGTGCTGTAGGGGATGTGGTGAAACAGGAACACTCCTACATTGTTGGTGGGAATATAAATTGGTCCAGCCACTGTGGAGAATGATATGGAGGTTCCTCAAAGACTTTCAAATAGAAGTACCATGTGATTCAGCATTTCCACTCCTGGGTATCTACCCAAAGGACAGGAAAATGCTCAGTTGGAAAAGCGCTTGCACAACTATAGTTATTGCAGCATTATTCATGATTGCTGAGACATGGAACCAACCCAAATGTCTACAAACAGATGAATGGATTAAAAAAGTGTGGCACATATACTCCATGAAATACTATTAAGCCATAAAACACAACAAGGTCCTGGGATTTGATAGAAAGTGGATGCATACGGAAGATCTTTTGCTTAGTGAAGCAAGTCAGGCTATAAAAGAGAGACATTGTATGTCTCCACTTAACGTATACCGACTGTCTGCCCTCTATGGTAGAGATTGAAAGTCTGGAGGACATAAAAGCATTTAAAATTGTTATGGACACTAGAGACAAAGCGGAAGGAGAGTGTGTGTGTGGGGGGGGAAGAGCATAGGAAAGGAAGTCTGGGGGGAAAATAGAGAAGTAAGACATTTGTGGGAAACAGATATGGTTTATTATCTGTAAATGAGGATGTGTATAATATTCTCAACTGGACTGGACTGAAGTGTACATCATGCTGGGTAAAGTCTCTTTAAAATCTAAATGATGTATAGTGATTGAATGTATAAATAATAAAAAAATAACAGGTTAACAATTTGCTAGGAATGTGTGTTTTCAGATCAACCTGACTATAAATGATGATGATGATGATGATTAATTTTGCTATAGAGCCGGTGCACTCACCAGAGAGAGACAGAGAGAGGGAAAGTGAGAAATCAACCCCTAGCAGAGATAGCCAGACACAGTCCCTTCACTATTCTCCTCTTGGGAATTTGGACATGTACATACATATGCCCAGTGTGTTTTTCAAGTCTCAAGATCTGAGACTTGAACTGTGCTGTCCATCATGTGGGATTCAGCACCTTAAAAACCATTCTATCAGCAGGCCAAATTTTTTGTTGTTGTTTGATTGCTCGTTATATGGTGCTTGCACTTGCCATAGTACCAAGAAAAAGCACCCCATTAAAGGGATGGCCATGCCATGACCTCTTCTCCTTTCTTTTCCTTTCCAGATTTTGGACATGCACACACATGCACCTGGTGTGTTTTTCAAGCCACTAGGTCTGGGACTCAAATCGTACAATTGGCCATATGGGATCCAGTTGCCTTAACCACCACATCACCATCACCTAGCTGGCCATATGCCAGGTTTTTTTTTTTTTTTTTTTTTTTTTTTAAACAACGTTTATTTTATACAAGCGTACGTTCTTTCTTTCTTCTTCTTCTTCTTTTTATTTTTTTATTTATTATTATTATTATTTTTTTGCTATAGGGTGTGTGCACTCTCTGGAAGGAGAAAAGGGAAAGTGAGAAATTATCCTGGTTGGGGGTGGGGGATGGCCATGCCACAAATCCCTCATCCATTCTCCTCTTGGCATTTTGGGCACACACACATAAGCACCTGGCATGATTTTCAAGCCAACAAGTCTAGGATTCTAACTGCACAGTGGGCCAGAGAATACAAGGAATGGAAATGTCAGGTAAGAAATTTAAAATATTTACAGTGACAAAGCTAACAGAGATGCAAGAGAACAGAGATAACGAACTCTGGAAGATGCAGGAAAAAAGAGATATGGAGTTCCAGGAGGTGAGGAAGTTCTTGCATGATCTGAAAGAGGAGGCTTCCATTGAAAATATCAAAAGCAGATTAGATCATGCCAAAGATTGCATCTCAAATGTAGAAGATAGAACCTCTGATCTAGAAAAATTCACTAAAAAGACTGAGAAAATAACCCAAAAAATGAGAATAATATACTAGCTACCATTAAACTCCCAAACATCTGGATCATCGGTATTCCAGAAGGTGAAGAAACTAATAAGGGCATTGATAATCTATTCCATAAAATCCTGGAAGAAAACTTTCCAAACATAGGCACTCAAGTATTCAGACTCAAGAAATATAAAGGACCCCACATAGGATCAACCCAAGAAGATCTTCCCTGAGGTACATCATAGCCAGATTGACCAAAACCACAGACAGAGAGAAGATACTAAAATTGGCAAGAGAGAAACATCAAGTTACTTTTAAAGGATATCCCATAAGGCCAACAATCTCTCATCAAAAACAATGCAAGCAAGGAAAGAATGAGAAAATATATTCAAAGTGTTAAGTGAAAAACAATTTAAGCCAAGAATACTATACCCAACAAGATTATCTTTCATATGGGAAAAAAAATATTCTCAGATAAACAAAACCTGAAAGAATTTATCAATACCAGACCAGCTCTCCAAGAAGTGCTGAAGGGAGTGCTATACCAAGAAAACTAAAGTTGGACACACAGAAATAAGAGTACAAGAAACAACGAAGAGAATGACCAGCCTACTGGTACAAAATGTACACATGTTGGAATTTTCACTTTGCAAGCTAAGTGACGTGATTGAACGTATAAAATAAATTGAAATAATAATAAATAACAAAAATTTAAAAAGAGAGAGAGAGAGAGAAAGAATGGCCAGCCTAATGGTACGGAGAAGTCCAGAGTTAAATATTAACTTGGGTTTAAATGGAAAGATCAGACCATAGTAACACTGCAAATTCAATAGAAGAGAGATTAATTCTGTGAGTCTGAACTAATGAAATAGAATGTTTTTACTTTAGACTAAATCATTACTGATTTCCTTTGATGCTTTGATTTCCATATTTAAGGATTTTTGTCTTCTCCCGAACTGTTGATAGGTTCATTTACCTATTTGAACTGAATCCTAATCTTTTTCCTGACTTTAAGTTTTAAGCAAACTTCTCTTAACATTTTTTTATTTTGATCTATTAAAACCAAAACTGTTTTTTGAAATTAAGAAAATGCCTTAAAAAATACCTATTAATACCTACTTAATGACTGCAGTAAGCTATATAGCCCCAGTGAGGTGTTACTTTATAGTATGTTCACTTTACTCACTGAGGTTTGTGCCTAAAGTCAGACATGCATTCTTAAATATGTATATATCAACTCTGCTTGATATTGAAAGTCTTTAAATTAATAAAGACCTTTAGTGAATCCATAAAATGTGAAAAAAAATGGCATGGAAAACAACTGTATCTATCAGAGACAGTGTGGAAGAAGGGGAGGAGTTGGTAGAGGGTGAGAGGTAGGGAACCAAGGGGGGGAAACAAAATGCAAAATATGTAAGAAACAAAGGATCAGCAGTTAGCGTAATGGCTATGTCGCTGGATTCCCATGTAGTCGACCGCGGTTTGCGTCCAGGACCTGGTGGCTTGAAACTCACGTTGGACGCGTGTGTGTGCGTGCCCAAGATCCCAAGAGGAGACTGGGGGGGGGAAGGGATTGCGGCGTGGCCAACCCCCCTGGGGGTGATTTCTCGCTTTCTGTCTCTCTGTCTGGCTGGCAAGTGCATGTGCCCTATGGCAAAAACCTCTCAAAAAAAAATATATATATGTAAGAAACATGAAATAGGAAATTATTTGTTGATGATAACATATATGGTAATAGCCTTGATTGAGTCAATATACAATGTATACTGCATGGAAAAATCTCATTTTGTATACTGTATTGATGTATAGTGAATGGCTATAAATGAACAAATAAATAAATATAATATATTTACAAGCAGAATAGAGAAAAAAATTTGTGTATTATTGGCAGGATATAAACTAGCTGTTCCAGACAGCATGGCTTAGTGAAATTAAGAATGTGTATACTCTGGGGCCAGCAGGTGACATGGTTTTAAGGCACTGGATTCCCATATGGCTGACCATGATTTGAGTCCTGAACCTGGCAGCTTGGTTTCTCACTTTCTCTCTGTCTCTGTCTCTCTCTGGTGAGCAAATAAAAAAATAAAGAAAATAAATAATTAAAAAATATATATATATGCATATATTCTACAACCAATAATTTGACTCCCGAGAATATATCTCAGTGAAATATTTCCTGGATCTTCAAGGAGACAGAAATGAGAATGTTCATCATGGTTTCATTTGTAGCAAAGAACAGAAGCAAGATAGAGGCAGTACCTTAGACCTGAGCAAGAGGAACTCTGCTCTGGAGTTGTACTTTAGAAGCTTTGCATCAGGGAGACCTAATGTTAGTGGACTCCCATGGAGTTGACTGCTGTTTGAATCTCAGACCTGATGGCTTCGAACTCATGCTGGGCACATGTGTGTGTGTGCCCAAGATAACAAGAGGAGAACAGAGGAGAAGGGATTGTGGCATGGTCATCCCCTCTAGGGAGTGATTTCTAGCTTTCGGTCTCTGTCTCTCCAGAGGGTGCATGCACCTTATCTCTCTCCCTCTAAAAAAAAAAAAAAAAAGGAAGCACGTCAAAATGACACAAAAAGTACATTTCTTTTTTTAAAGTTTTATTTATAAAAGACTTCCAGACCAACTAGCAGTTGGCACAAATGGCTGTGTTGCTGAACTCCCATTTAGTTGACCGTGGTTCGAGTCCAGGACTGGGTGGCTTTAACTCATGCCAGGCACGTGTGCGTGCATGTCCAAGATCCCGAGAGGAGAATGGAGAAGGGATTGTGACGTGGCCATTCCCCCTGGGGGGTGACTTCTCGCTTTCTGTCTCTGTCTCTCTCTGTCTTTCTGTTGAGCACACATGCCCTATAGCAAAAAACCTCTACAAAAAAAAAAAAAAATCTCTCAGAGGGTGTGTGTGTTTGGCAGAGAGAGACAGAGAGGAGAGAGAAAGCATCTCCTCCCTTCCCACATGGTCAAACTGTAATTTCTCCTCCTTCATTTCTCCTTTGGGGATTTTGGGTACATACCAACACACATCTGTCATGTTTCTCAAGCTGAAGGGCCTGTGTTTCTCGAACCAGGCAGCTGGCCATGTTGGATCCAGCTCAGGTAACCATCAAGCGATGGGGTGGCCAAAATAAAATACCTTTCTTGGGCCAGCTGGTGTGCTGTGGTTAGAGCGGCTGGACCCCACATGACCAACGGTGTGATTTGAGTCCAAAACCTGGAGGCTTGAAAAAGCACACAAGGCACATGCACATGTGTGCCCCAAATCCCAAAAGAAGAAATGGAAGAGAAAGAGGAAATGGAGATGGGTTTTCATTGTGACCACCTCTGTGGGGAGTGGTTTCTTGCTTCCGCCCCATTTCTCTCCAGTGAGTGCACACACCTTCTGACATTTTAATTTTTTTTAATACATTTCTTAAAGCATATATAGGCACCTTGGTCACTGACTTGGTACTTAGGGCTGGCACTGCCTGACCTATAACCCTACTCTTGGTTGTGACCAATGCTATTCAGTCTCCAGGTAAATGCAACCAAACTTCATATCTTTAGTCCTTAAAAGGGGGTAGCCACACTGGGCCAGCTTACTAGTGTGGTGGTTATGCAGTGTGCATAAGGGTCTGGCTCCCCCACATAGTCAAATGTGGTTTAGATTCCAGCCCCAAACACACTGAAAGTGTGTGTGTGCATGACCAAACTCTTGATGGCATGGAGAAATGGAGGAAAATAATTGTGGTGTGACCATGCCCAAATGAGGGATTCTCTCTCTCTCTCTCTTCTCCTTGGTGAGTTCCTGTTCTTTCAGCCATAAAAAGACAAAAAAAAAAAAAAAAAAAAAGAGTGGATGGTTGTCTGAATTAGAATTTTGTAAAGGTCTTCGGCTTACACTGCTGCCAACTTTGGAGATGGACACTGCTTTGGAGCATAAGGAGCAGTTGAAAGGCAAAAAATGCTTAGTAAGGAAGGAAACAAAATCATTATTTGACTCTTTCTTTCTCTCAGATGTTACAAATACAATAGACTCTTGCTTAATGAATGACTCTCCCAGTATTGATGAGCATCTATTTCTCTACGTCTGTCAATATTCTAACCTGTGGAATTCAAAAATCAGTGCTGTTTTTGCAACAGATACACCTAGAAGATGAAGTGCATTTGGCATAATAAACAATTTGTATTACTAAATGTATACATGCGTGGCTCAGACATAGAGGCTCAAAATGGAAAATGGATTCTTGACACAGACACAGTGTTAATATTGTGAATAGTTTTATTTTTATTAAAATATATTAAAAGATTTAATCAATTTTTCAGAAAACCAGTGATAAAATTCTGCTTTATTTAAACAATTTTGACTGAATATCCTGATATTCATTAGATTGATGGTAATCACCTTTTACTTTCATTGTAATTGTGAATATTAAGACTAAAATAATTTTTTTGAAAATGTACATATGGGGGAACCAGCGGTTGGCGTAATAGCTATGTCGCTGGACTCCCACGTAGTCGACCGCGGTTCGCATCCCGGACCCGGTGGCTTAAAACTCACGCCGGGTGCGTGTGCATGCGTGCCCAAGATCCCGAGAGGAGAATGGAGGAGAAGGGATTGCGGTGTGACCATCCTCCTTGGCGGGTGATTTCTCACTTTCTGTCTCTATGTCTGTCTGTCTGGTGAGCGCACACGCCCTATAGCAAAAAAACTCTCAAAAAAAATGTACATATGGGAACCAGCGGTTAGCGTAATGCTATGTTGCTGGACTCCCACGTAGTCTACCGCGGTTTGCGTCCTGGACCCGGTGGCTTAAAACTCATGTCGGGTGCGTGTGCATGCGTGCCCAAGATCCTGAGAGGAGAATGGAGGAGAAGAGATTGCGGCGTGACCATCCCCTCTGGAGGGTTATTTCTCGCTTTCTGTCTCTCTGTCTCTGTCTTTCTGGCGAGAACACACGCCCTACAGCGAAAACCTCTCAAAAAAAAAAAAAAAAAAAAAGAAAATTTACATATAGTTTAATTTTAATTTTTAACTTTTTTATGTATTTTTAAAATATGTATACATTTAAAGAATTATTTATTTAATTTTATTTGTTGTTACTATATATTCATTTTTTTAAAAAAATTGACCAGAGAGAGAGAAAGGGAAAGTGAGAAGGCAAGCCACTAGGTCCAGGACTTGAAGCATGATTGACCATGTGGGAGTCCAATGCTTTAACCACCATACCACCTGCTAGCCCTAAAATAAAATATATTTAAGTCATGTACACTGAATATATTGAAGATCATTTGAAAATTTGTATCATTGATGATGAATATATGTCATTATAGATATAGAAAATATAAAAGTGGTTGTGCTGGCCTTGCAACACAGTGACTAAGCATGTATCAGGAGCTGGATCCCACCTAGCCAACTGTAGTCCCAGCAGCTTAAAAATACAAAAGTGGGGGCCAGCAGGTGGCGTGGTGGTTGAGGGCACTGGACTCCCACATGGTTGATTGTGGTTTGAGTCCTGGACCTGGTGGCTTGCTTTCTCACTTTCCCACTCTCTCTCTTTCTTGCTCTGTCCCTCTCTGTCAAATTAAAATAAATAAATTAAGTTAAAATAATTCTTTTAAAAAAGTACAAAAGTGGAACTTAAAAATAAAAAACAAAGCTGAAAATAAGTCTTTGAAAGAGACAATCTGCTTAAGTTTTTTTTTGGAGAGGTTTTCGCGATAGGGCGCGTGTGCTCGCCAGGCAGACAGAGAGAGAGACAGAGAGACAGAAAGCGAGAAATCACCCCCCAGGTGGGATGGCCACGCTGCAATCCCTTCTCCTCCATTCTCCTCTTGGGATCTTGGGCACGCACGCATACGCGCCCGGCATGAGTTTCAAGCCACTAGGTCCGGGCCGGCAAACCGTGGTCGACTACGTGGGAGTTCAGCCACATAGCCATTACGCTAACTGCTGGTCCCAATCTGCTTAAATTTTTAAGAACCGGACACAACTAAAGCAAACAGACTTCTGTTAAGACTGACTCATATGAGATTCCTGGGTAAAAGATTACAATTGTGCAGGCCAGCAGGTGGAGTGGTGGTTAAGGTGCTGGACTCCCACATGGCTGACCATGGTTTGTGCCCTGGACCTGGCAGCTTGAAAATTACACCAGACATGTGTGCATGTATGCCCCAAACCCCAGAGTAAATGGAAAGGAACTGTGGTGTGGCCATCTCCCTTGGGGGATGATTTCTCACTTTCCTTCTCATTGTCTCTCTCTTGAGAGCACATATGTGCTATTGAAAAAAGCCTTAAAAAACATAAAAGAGTGCAATTGTGTATTTAATAACTAATGAATGTAATGAAACCATGAAGAAGGGACCAGCAAATGGCATAGCAGTTATGTCACTGGACTCCCGTGTAGTTGACTGCAGTTCGAATCCTGGAATTGCGGCTTGAAACTCACACCAGGTGTGTGCATCTGTTCCCAAAATCCCAAGAGGAGAATAGAAGAGAAGGGATTGTGGTGTGGCCATCCCCTTTGGGGAGTGATTTTTCACTGTCTCTGTCTCTCTGGCGAGTGCACATGTCCTAAAGCAAAAATCTCTCTAGAAAAAAGAAACCATGAAGAAAATTACTTCCTTCAAACCTACAATGCGAACAGGTCAAATGGTAGTCTCTTCAATTTCTCGTTCTTTACTAACAAAGAATAAATAACTGATCAAAGCAATTCAAATTAAAAAGAGTGTTTTCCATATCAATTCATAATTCAGAAGAAACTAGTTCAATTCTGTCTTGCTTTTTTTTGGAGAGGTTTTCGCTATAGGGCGTGTGCGCTCGCCAGACAGACAGAGAGAGACATAGAGACAGAAAGCGAGAAATCACCCCCCAGGGGGGATAGTCACGCCGCAATCCCTTCTCCTCCATTCTCCTCTCGGGATCTTGGGCACGCACGCACACGTGCCCGGTGTGAGTTCTAAGCCACCGGGTCTGGGACACGAACCGTGGTCGACTACGTGGGAATCCAGCGACATAGCCATTACACTAACTGCTGGTTCCCCTGTCTTGCTTGTTAAAAAATAAAGAAAACCCGGGCCAGCACATAGCATGGTGGTTGAGGCACTGGACTCTCACGTGGGTAGCTGTGGTTCAAGTCCCAGATCTGGCAGCTTGCTTTCTCATTCTCTCTGGTGAGTGCATATGCCCTGTAGCAAATTTAAAAAAATAATAAAATTAAAAAAAAAATAAATAAATAATTTTTTAAAAGAAAAGAGAAAAGAAAAAACCATATTCATGAAATCAGCAAGTTGAATGAGAAAAAAGAATTCTACCATGCTTTTCAATGCTTGTTGAGCAATGATCCTGGACAATGGCCATCACATTCTTCTGACCAAGAACTTTTTCTAAAAATTTTATTAGACCAGCTAGGTGACACGTTGTTTAAGGTGCTGGATCCCATATGCCCAACTGTGCAGTTTGAGTCTCAGATCCAGTGGCTTGAAAAACACACCAGGCATGTGTTTGTGCATGCCCAGAATCTACAGAGGATAGTGGAGGAGAAGGGACTGCAGCATGGACAACACCCCCCCAGAGGGTGATTTCTCACTTTCCCTTTCTCTCTGTCTGTGGCTCTCTCTAGTGAGCATGCATGCCATACAGTAAATAATTTTTAAAAATTTATTTATTTTATTGAACACGTGCTTGGCAAAAAAGAGAGAGAGAGAGTGAAAGAGAGAGAGAAAGGACTCAACACACACACATGTGGGGCATGGTTTTGCTCTAATGCTTTTTTCTCCATTTTGACCTCCCGTCAAGATTTTGGGTATGCATTCACATCATGTGTCAGGATTGAGAGTTGAACCGTTCTTGGCCATGTGGAAGCCAGCTGTTTTTTTTTTTTTAGGTTTTGCCATAAGGCACATGCACTGGCTAGAGAGGAAAAGTAAGAAATCACCACCTCGAGGGTGGGAGTGGTCGTGCCACAGTCTCTTCTCCATTCTCCTCAGGATTTTGTGAACACACGCACACACGCCTAGCATGATTTTCAAGCTGCTAGGTTGGGGACTCCAATTGTGATTGGCCATGTGGAAGACCAGCACATTAATGCCTTAACCTTAATGCCACCCGCTGGCCCTGGGATCCAGCTCTTTATGTCCAGAGCTTAACCATTGCACTACAGGGCCAACCGGCCAACCTTTTTTTTTTTTTTTTTAATTAATTTATTTCTTTTGTTAAAAATAGAGAGACAGAGAGATACTCCCAACAGGTTCTTAATACTACCATCCTCCCCAGCCTCAGTAGCCAGGATCATAAACCCACCACACGCCGTCATACACAGGGAGATGCACCACTGCCACTGGACTGCTTGAGAACTTTTATAGCAAAATAAAATCTGTTTGAAATGAGTAATTTTAACTTTAATTTAGAAAACTGAGTATTTTATTTTACACTAAAATTCTTTCAAGGGGGCCCAGTAGATGGCATAGCAGTTACATCGCTGGACTCCCACATAGTTAAAGGCAGTTCAAGTGCTGGACCTGGCAGCTTAAAACTCACGCCAGTGTGTGTGCGTGCGTGCCCAAAATCCTCAGTGGAGAATGGAGGAGAAGGAATCGCGGCGTGGCCATCTCCCCTGGGGGGGTGATTTCTCACTTTCTGTCTCTCTGCCTCTTCTCTCTCTCTTTGGTGAGCATACATGCCCTATAGCAAAAAATCTCTCTCTAAAAAATTATTTCAATTGAAATGTAAAGCTAGGGGCCAGCAGTTAGTGTAATGGCTATGTCGTTGGACTCCTATGTAGTCAATCGTGGTTTGCATCCCGGACTGGGTGGCTTAAACTCATGTCGGGCACATGTGTATACGTGCCCAAGATCCCAAGAGGAGAATGGAGGAGGAGGGATTGCAGCGTGGACATACCCCTTGGGGGGTGATTTCTCGCTTTCTGTCTCTCTGTCTCTCTCTCTGTCTGTCTGGCGAGCACATGCACCCTATAGCAAAAACCTTTTCAAAAAAAAAGAAAAAAGAAATGTAAAACTATAAAAATTGTGGTTTTTAAATTTTAACTTTAAAGGCTATGTATTTTGTTATACTATTATACATCTCACAAACAGTTTTCTTTCTTTTAAAGAATGATTTCATTTAACTTTATTTATTTATTTATTTATTCATTTTCTTATTTCATATTTGACCAGAGAGGGAGGGAGAGAGAGAGAGAGCAAGCAAGAGTGAGAAAGCAAGCCACCAGGTCCAGGACTTGAACTGCGGTCAGCTATGTGGGAGCCCAATACTTTAATCACACCATCTGCCAGACCCAGTATTGAAACTTTTGAAAGGAGAATTTAACATATACTGCATGGATTTATATTGCTTAAGAAATGATGAAAATTGCAATGAACTAAAAGTGATTTGCATGGTAAAATCAAAATGTTTATAATAATTTTTATTATAATAATTTGCCATACATATTACAATGTTTGAACATGATGCATTGTTTTATTATAATTATAAAATTATGGTAGAGGTAAAAATAATGTTTACTTTGTGGAGGTACAAACTGAAAAGGGACAGGAGGGAACCTTTTGGGAAGTTGATCTACTTTTTTTGAGGGGGGAGAGGTTTTTGCTATAGGGCACATGCGTTCACCAAAAAGAGAGACAGAGAGACAGAACGTGAGAAATCACCCCCCGGGGGGGGATGGTCATGCCGCAATCCCTTCTCCTCCATTCTCCCCTCAGGATCTTGGGCACACACGCACACGTGCCAGGCCTGAGTTTAAGTCATCGGGTCCGGGACTTGAACTGTGGTCTACTACATGGGAGTTCAGTGACATAGTCATTATGCTAACTGCTGGTCCTGGAAGCTGATCTACTTCTTAATTTGAGTGGTATTTACAAACATAAATATGTAAAAAGGTTTTGATTTATACCCTTAGGCTTTGTACAGTAAAGTGTATATATACAAGTTATATCTCAATATGAAAGTTTAAAAGTTCAGCCCAGCAGATCATGAAATGGTTATGTCACTGAACTCCTATGTAGTCAACCATGGTTTGAGTTTGGATCTGGTGACTTAAAATTCACACTGGAGTGGTGTGCGTGCATGCTTAATATCCCAAGAATAGATTGGAAGAGAAGAGGTTGTGGTATGGCCATCCCACTGGTGGTATGGGGGGCAGTGATTTCTCACTTTCTGTCTCTCTGGTGAGTGCATGTACCCTATAGCAAAAATCTTTAAAAAAAAAAAATTGGCCCAGGTAGTGTGGTGGTTAAGGCACTGGACTCCCACATAACTGACCATGGTTTGAGTCCCAGACCTGGAGGCTTGCTTTCTCATTTCCCCCATCACCCACCACCCCCCGTCCATCTCTGGTCAAATTAAAAAATAAATAGTAAGGACCCAGCAAATAGTGTGATGGTTACATTGCTGGACTCCTACATAGTCGACCATGGTTTAAGTCTCGGACCCAGCAGCTTAAAGCTCACACTGAGCACATGTGCATGTATGCCCAAAATCCCAAGAGGAGAACGAAGGAGAAGGGATTGTAACATGGTCTTCCCCTCTTGGGGGCGATTTCTCCCTTTCTGTCTATCTCTCTCCCTCTCTCCAGAGAGTGCATGTGCCCTATAGCAAAAAATTTCTCCAAAAAAATTTATAATAATGATAAATACATAAAATAATTCTCAAAAAAAAAAAAATCAGCCTTGCTGGTGACATGATGGTTAAGGCAGCTGGATCCCACATGACTGATTATGTGGTTTGAGTCCTCAACCTGGAGGCTTGAACAACATGCCAGGTACATGTGCCTTAGCACCCAAAATTTGAAGAGGAGTTTCTAGTGTAGCCATTCCCACTGGGAGATAAGTTCTCACTTTCTCTCTCTCTGGCAAGCACATGCACCCTATAGCGAAAACTAAAAAAAAAAAAAAAAAAAAAGTTTTAAAATTCATGGTTTATTTTAAAATCTAAATTGTGGCACCATCTGAGTGAAATTTCTCCAAGTTAATTAAAAAACTATATAAGAACTACATCCACCCAGTATGTTTATCTGGATTGGCCTTGCTGCCAAAAAAAAAAACAAAGTAGGAGGACATTTTACCTATCATAATATAATGACTTTACTGAATTAAAAGTAAAAAAAAAAAAAATTAAGCTCTGGAACAAATGTCTGATTTTGGGGGCCAGCCCCATAGCATAGTGGTCAAGTAATCTAGAGCCAGATACCACATAGCCAACTGTAGTTTGAATCCCAGACCCAATGGCCTGAAAAACACACCAAGTGTTTGTGTATGCCCCAAATCCTAACATGGAGGAGAAATGGAGGAAAAAGGACTGTGCTACGACCATGCCCTCTAGGGAGATGGGGGTGGAGGAGGGGGGTCTGGTAAGCACAAGTGTCCTCTGTCAATAATACATAGATAAATAAATAAATGTCTAATTTTTGAATTATGAATACACGAGCCTTTATTATTCATCCAAATATTACTAGTTCATCAATAGAATAACCAGATATGGGTAAAAATTAAATTGAATCCTCTTGGATGTTATGTGAATTCTAAATTGTATACAAAGGTTTCAATTTTATCTTCATGAAAGCATAAGAGATTGGTAAGGAAAAGGAATATCTATGACTCAGCCTAGCAGTTGGTACCAAACTGAACTATCACTCCGGAAACCATGTAGCTGACCAGAGGATTGGATCCTGAGACAGGCTAGAAACCCACTGGGAACGTGTGTGTGCTCAAGGTCCCGATGAGCTGAAGGGCTGCAGGGAATGAACTGTGACATGACAAGACAAAACCCTTTTGAGAGTGCTTCTCTCTCTGTCTCTCTCTTTCATGTGTGCACATGTGCTATCATGAATAAACATAAAGACTATTTAATTTTATAGTGTGTTATCTTCACTTATTACTTTTAATATATTTAGACATATGATTATAGACCTTCTTTGATCTCTTGTCTCAGGTCCCACAGTTAAAGATGGGTTTGATCAGGCCAGCAGGTAGTATGGTGGATAAGGTGCTGGATCCCACGTGACTGACTGCACAGTTCATGTCCTAAGCTGGTGGCTTGAAAATCATGCCAGAGACCAACAGTTGCCATAATGGTTATGTTACTGGACTCCCACAGAGTTGAAAGTGATTCAAGTTCCAGGCCTGGTTGCTTAAAACTCATGGTGTGTGTGTGTGTGTGTGCGTGTGTGCTATAAATTTTTTTTGGGGGGAGGAAGAGGTTTTCGCTATAGGGCACATGCACTTACCAGAAAGACAGAGAGAGACAGAGAGACATAAAGTGAGAAATCACTCCCCAGGGAGGATGGCCATGCTGCAATCCCTTCTCCTCCATTCTCCTCTCAGGATCTTGGGCACGCACGCACACAGACCCAGTGAGTTTAAGCCACCGGGTCCAGGACTTGAACCGTGGTCGACTACATGATAGTCCAGCAACATAGCCATTATGCCAACTGCTGGTCCTATTTGTGTGCTATAAATCTTGAGAAGAGAATGGAGAAGGGATTTTGGCATGGCCATACCCTTGGGGTATCATTTTTTGTCTCTCTAGAGAGTCCATGTGCCCTATAGCAAAAATCTCTCTTAAAAAAAAGAATAGAAAAGAAAATCATGCTGAGCATGTGTGCATTCATACCCAAAACCCCAAGAAGAGAATAGAGAAGAGATTTCAGTGTGGCCAACCCTCCTAGGGGGAAGGTGATTTCTCACATTCTCTTTCTATATATCTCCCTCTATCTGGCAAGCACAGATGCCATATTTAAAAAGAAAAGAAAAGATGGGCCTGATTAAGGGACTAGACAGGAAAAATGCCACATAGAGTGAGATTTATATATCATAATATGGATGTTTTGAAAGAAGTAAGGAAGAAATCGAGGCCCAGAAGTCCTGGCATGTTCACGTGAATGCTATGGTCCACAGGATGGAGCCATATGTGAGATTCAGGTTCAATTCCTGTTCCAACCTAAAGGCCTGGTTTGGTAGTGTGCACCTGGAATCCCAGTGACTTGGGAAATTGAGGTAGGAGGACTGCAAGTTTGAAGCTGCCCTGGGCAACATAGTTGGAACCTGTCTTAAAAAGAGCCTGGTGTGGGGAACATGCCTATATAGTCTCAAATGGGAGGCTGAGGCAGGAGGATTATGACTCATTGAGACCCTGTCTTAAAAAAAGAAAAGAAGAAAATGAATACCATTTATGTTTTTCAATAATACATATTTATTTGACACTTGTTTATTTAACATCTACTATGTACTGGGACATTTATTGGGTCATCAGAAAAGTCATGATACAACTTTGCATAGAAAAACATGTCATGACTTTTCCAATGACCCAATTCTATACCCTAAGCACTTAGTAAGTATTAGCTCTTTAACTAGATAATAGTTCTTCATAACGATCCTATATAAGGATGAAGGAATAAATAATGTAATACAGAGGAGGAACCTCACGCTGACCAATGAACTGACAGGTATGATCATCTTACTTCTATTAATATATCCCTGAGTGACTTTTTTTTTTTTTTTTTTTGGAGAGGTTTTTCACTATAGGGCGCGTGCGCTCGCCAGACAGACAGAGACAGAGAGACAGAAAGCAAGAAATCACCCCCCAGGGGGGATGGTCACGCTGCAATCCCTTCTCCTCCATCCTCCTCTCGGGATATTGGGCACGCACGCACACGTGCCCGGCGTGAGTTTTAAGCTGCCTGGTCTAGGACATGAACTGCGGCCGACTACATGTGAGTCCAGCGACATAGCCATTATGCTAACTGCTGGTTCCCTCCCTGAGTGACTTTTTTAAAAAATTATTTTTTATTATTATCATTTTTAAATTTGTTGTAGGGCATGTGTGCTCACCAGAGAGAGAGAGAAAATGAGAAAGCAAACCACCAAGTTCAGGACTCAAATCTCACTGGCCATGTGGGAGTCCAGTATCTTAACCAGTATGCTACCTCTCCTGAGTGATTTTGAAAAGTCTTTTTTTCTCTGTCTTTCCTTCCTTTCTTCTATTTTCTTCGCTCTTTCCTCTCTCCCTTCCTTCCTTTCTTCCTACTATGAGAGAGAAAGAGAGGGACCCTGGACAAGCTTTGCCATACCACAATCCCCTCCTGGTCTTCCAGCCAGGTAGGATCACATGTCCCTGGGTGTGCCTGGCATGTTCAGATCAACCCAGGAGCCAAATCCAGGACTTTCCCATGTGGCCCATTTCACACAGTCATGTTCTACTGTCAGCGCCAACATAACTGGGCCCTGATTAACTTCTTGAACTTTGAACTGCTAAAAAGCAGTTGTCATGGAAAATGGAATTATGGAAGGTTTTAAATTTTTTTATATTTCAGAATCAGAGATATCAATGGAGTGAACCCAAAGACTCCAGAGGTGTTACAGCTTCTTTATTCTCACCAGATCTTCAATGGCACCTTTGTTAAGCTCATCAAGGCCTCAATTAACATGCTGAGAATTGTGAAACCATAGATTACATGGGGGTACTCAAACCTGAAGTCAGTAAATGAACTGATCTACAAATGTGGTTATGGCAAAATCAATTAAGAAGGGAATTGCTTTGACAGATAACTCTGATTGCTCAATCTCTTGATAAATTTGGCATCATCTGCATGGAGGACCTGATTCATGAAATCTATACTACTGGAAAATACTTCAAAGAAGCAAATAACGGGACCAGCAGTTAGCGTAATGGCTATGTCGCTGGACTCCCATGTAGTCGACTGCGGTTTGAGTCTCAGACCTGGTGGCTTAAACTTACGCCGGACGCATGTGCATGCAAGCTCAAGATCCTGAGAAGAAAATGGAAAAGGGATTGTGGCGTGGCCATCCCCCCTGGGGGCTGATTTCTCGCTTTCTATCTCTCTGTCTCTGTCTGTCTGGCGAGCACACGCGCCCTATAGCAAAGAACTCTCCAAGAAAATAAAGAAGCAAATAACTTCCTGTGGCCCTTCAAATTATCTTCTCCACGAGGTAGAATGAAGAAAAAGACCATCCATTTTGTAGAAGGTGGAGATGCTGGCAACAGGGAAGACCAGATCAACAGACTTACTAGAAGGATGAACTAAGGTATCTACCATGATTTTTTTTTTTGGAGAGGTTTTTGCTATAGGGCGCGTGTGCTTGCCAGACAGAGAGAGACAGAGAGATAGAAAGCGAGCATTCACCCCTGAGAGAGGATGACCACGCTACAATCCCTTCTCCTCCATTCTCCTCTTGGGATCTTGGGCACACACGCACATGCGCCCAGTGTGAGTTTAGGCCACCGGTTCCGGGACTCGAACCACGGTCGACTACATGGGAGTCTAGCAACATAGCCATTACGCTAACTGCTGGTCCCTCTACCATGATTATTTTTGTAATCTGGTTAGTAAATAAACAGTGGCTGTTTTCAGACTGCAATATATTATTGTACTAGTTACTTTTTTATTAGCTTGCCTGTGCCTTACCTTAGCTATTATGGCACATCTTGGTGCTTGGTAAAATTAAACCAAAACTTCTATAAGACTAGGGCCCATTTTTTTTTATTTTGTGAAAATCACTTAAGGACTGTTGAGAAGCTTCTTCTACACCAGAAAGGCCTAATGTTTACCCATTTGAATTTTGCTGAGTAAAAATGGGTTTATTCAAAGAAAATTTATTTCAAGGCATTCATGCATGATTCATAGATAAGGTAACAAAATAAAGGTCAGTTCACCAAAAATGTAAAAAAAAAAAAAAGAAAGAAAAGAAAAAGAAAAAAACATTTGGCACATATGCTCTGTGGAATACTACTCAGCCATTAAAAAAAAGACCTCAGCAGTTGATAGAAAGTGGATGAATATGGAAGATCTACTGCTGAGTGAAGCAAGTCAGGCTATGAAAGTGAGACATTGTATGCCTCCACTTAATATGTACTGACTCTCTGTAGTCTACGGTGGAAACTGAAAGATTAGAGGATATAGAAGCATGGAAAATGGTTACGGATACTGGAGACAATATGGGAAGAGGAGGGAGAAATGGAAGAGAGAGAGAAAAGGAATCAAGGAGAAAATGGAGAGGCAAAACATTTATGGGACACAGAAATGGATGATAATCTGTTGATGATATGTATGATATCTTCAACTGAACTGGTGTAAAGTGCATTCATGTTGGGTAAATTCACTTTACAAGCTGTAGTGATTAAATGTATGAAATAAATAAAAATAAAAATAAAAATAAAAAAGAAGTCTAAGAAAAGTACAGAAATATATGATTTTGACAATATGTTTAAATCTTGCCTTCATCTTTCAAATGAAAATGAACACAGACTATAGAAACAGATGCTTTGGGTTCAAATCCTGATTCTGTCACTTGTAACTGTAAGACTTTGAGAAAGTTACTTGACCACATCTGTACTTGAGTTTTCTCATGTGCAAAATGAGAGTAACAAGAATATTTACATCTTACGGTTATTGAGAAGAGTCATTGAGTTAATACATTAAATTAGTGCTTGGACTGGAACTAGGCACACAGAGGTTGATCACACTCTTTGCTTAATGATGCAGAACTCTTGGACACAGAGCCAGTCCTTTTGAACAAATACAAAGCTATTTTTTCACTCCAATCTGAAGAGAAACACTAGTCAGCATCTTTAATTTTTATAGCAGAATGGAAATATTCTTCCCTGCATGCTAGTGTCTGAAGCCCTTGACTGTCCTTGCAGTCTCACTGTGGGCCTCTTCTTCTAGATTTTTACTCATGTCCTAAGCCTTGTTAAAAGCAATGCCACCATTGGCAGTAACATCAACAACATTGTCCTTTCTTGTTACTAAAGTAGTATGTCTGCACTGAGAAACTTAAGCAAGTGCAGATTAGCAGGGAAAAAAAAAAGAAAAAAACTTATCCATAATCTCAGCAATGAGATATGCTATGTCAATATTGCTGTTTATATTCTCTCAGACAGAAATGGCACCCCAAATAGAATCGTGATGCCTCAATCCACCCCCAGCCTCTATCCATGTGTATATATGTTTATATATATAACTAACCAAAATATATACTATAAATATGTTTGTAATCAACCTTTTCACTTAACAATCTACTGAGAATATACTTATATGCCATTAAATCTTCTCCCATTTCATTATTATTATTATTATTATTATTATTATTATTATATACAGCTCATGTGCTCACTGGAGAGAGGCAGAGAGTAAGTGAGAAAACACCTCCCTGGGGGGCGGAGGGTGGCCACACTGTAAACCCTTCTCTTCTCCCCCATTCTCCTCTTTGGAATTTTGGGCATGAGTGTACATGTGACTGGTGGTTTTTCAAGCTGCTGGGTCCAGGACCTAAAAAAAGAAAAAAAACAAACGAGTACCTATCTCTCTAATTAGAACACACACACACACACACACACACCTCCTCCAGTGTTAATAAATTCATTACTTTCTTTTTCTTTTTTTTAAGAGAGATTTTTGCTACAGGGCAAGTGCACTTACCAGAGAGAGAGACACAGAAGCAAGAAATCACCCCCTTGGGGGTCGGCCACTCTGCAATCCCTTCTCCTCCATTCTCCTCTCAGGATTTTGGGCACACATGCACACACATGTGCCCCTGGATCTAGGACTCAAACTGCAGTTGACTATGTGGGAGTCCAGCAATGTAACTGTTATACCGTCTGCTGGTCCTGAGACATGTATTCTTTTTTTTTTTTTTTTGGAGAGGTTTTCACTATAGGGCATGTGCGCTCGCCAGACAGACAGAGACAGAGAGAAAGAAAGTGAGAAATCACCCCCCGGGGGGATGGCCACGCCGCAATCCCTTCTCCTTCATTCTCCTCTCGGGATCTTGGGCACACGCGCCTGGCGTGAGTTTTAAGCCACTGGGTCCGGGACACGGACCACGGTCAACTATGTGGAAGTCCAGTGACATAGCCATTATGCTAACTGCTGGTCCCAGAGACATGTATTCTTGATGGTGTCTCATGACTGAGATTCTTTGCTCCAGGGTCCCACTAGCTAGTATTATAGAAATGTGCAACTGTACCTCATCTATGCTTTTCATGTGGTAGCAGATCTGCACAGTGGTGCTTTACTCCCTGCACCAATGTGGCTGGACCTGGAGGAGGGTTTTTTTTTTTTAAATTTTAATTTTATTTCATTTAGAGAGATTTTTGCTGTAAGGTGCATGTGCTTGCCAGAGACAGAGAGATGGAGAGAGAGAGAGCGAGAAATCACCGCCTTGGGGGTATGGCCAGGCCACAATCCCTTCTCCTCCATTTTCTTCTCGGGATTTTGGGCACACATGCACATGTGCCTAGTGCATTTTAAGTTGCCAGGTCTAGGGCTCAAATCATGATAGACTATGTGGGGGTCCACAACATAACCATTATACCATCTGCTGGTACCATAGGAGTTTTTTTTTTAAGGGATGGGCGACCTTTAGGAATGATATCAAAAGATGGATTTGAGTTGTGAACAAGTCTCTTCCACTCTTACAGTTTCTAAATTCCAAGAAAACTCTGCATATCCGTTCAGCCTCGCAATTCTGAAATTACTTTCCTTTTAGTGCTCACTATAGTAACAATTTTAACAGTTTTCTACAAGTTTACAGCAACAAAGATGATTCATTGCAAACATCTGTCAAAGCTCTTTGCTTTCTGTCCTTTCAGTTTATAAAATTGCAGAATTTGAGCTCCTGAATAAACCCCTGTCTTCTTCGGAGTCCATTAGAATTTTGTAAATTCTAAAAGTCACTTTTTACATGTTAACATCTCTGCTGTCAGGATGTGTCTATAGTCACAATCAGCCAGGTGACAATTATGACATGGATGTAATCCTCTGCAAACATGGTCATGGCTCTTCAAATTGTCATCACTTCAGCTGAGTTAAATGGTACCATATGTGTTGAGTGTAGCCACAGTTCAGAATGACTTACAGAGTGGATACCAGAAGATTGGTAGAAAATCCAAGAGCTAAGTAGGAGCCACATTTTAAGAAAAACTGCATTACCAACATGGTTTTTATCTTTAATTAAAAATTTTAAAAAATGAGACGAAACTGGGCCTTCAGAAGAAGGTTCCACATGGCTCCAGCGAACTAGATTTTTCAGGGAATGAAGATTTTCTCCTGATAATTCAGCCTCCAACAAACGAGCTAGCGGTAGGGAGCCCACCCCCCAACCCCCACCCCCAGCCTTCTATCTCTGTTTCTCTGTCTCGGTTCCTGTTTCTCCCTCCTTCTGTCTTCCCTTTTTTTTTTTTTTTTTTTTATTTTTTCCAATTTTTGCGTTGTACAGTGTTTTAAGGTAAAGCATTTTCTGCACTTTCTGTCATCTTT
>NW_006159659.1:5070235-5081169 GCF_000334495.1 Tupaia belangeri chinensis | reverse complement strand
GGATACGTAAAGTTAGACTTGTGTTCATGGAAATGTGTATGTCACCCGTGTTTGCTATGAGGGTATTTGGATTGATTAGGGTCTTTGGTGATTCAATAAAATGTGGGGGGAAAACAGTATAGAAAGCAAACATAGATACCAGAGACAGTGAGGGAGGAGAGTGGGAGATGGCAGAGGGTAAGAGATAGGGAATCAAGGATGGGGGGATAAAAAGCAAAACATACAGAAAACAAGAAATGGAAGATTATTTGCTGACAATAACATGTTTGTTGATGTGCTTGATTGAGACAATATACAGTGTACTCTGGATGGAAAATCTCGTTTTGTATGTTGTAATGATGTACAGTGAATGAATGCAAATAAATAAATTGAAAAAAAATTAAAAAAATTTTTTATGAGAGAGAGCATGCACAGGAAAGAGACAGAGATAGGTAGGTATTTTTGACAGGGTCTTACCACCTTGTGATCCCTCTACTCCAGCCTCCCAATTAGCTAGGACCGCAGGTATATATACCCCCCTCCACCTGGACCACTTATGTTGTTCTGGGAACTGAACCTAGGCCTCCCATGCAATTTTAGCCATCGTGTGATGACACTTCTGTTTGTGCCACTATGGCTGGGTCCATCCCCAATACTATTCTCCCCACTTTTTAATTTTTTAAAAAAGATTTCTTAATTTTATTTTATTTTATTTTATTATTATTATTTTTCAATTTGACCAGAGAGAGAGAGAGAAGGAAAGCGAGAAAGTAAGTTGCCAGGTCCAGGACTCGAACTATAGTCAGCCATGTGGGAGACCAGCATCCTAACCACCACACCACCTGCTGGCACCTCTCCCCACTTTTATAAATTAGTGACTTTTTTTAGCTTATTTATTTCTTCAATGACTTTGATGGCTTACTGCCTTTTCTCTAGCACCTGACATTACTGAACTCTTTCTTTTCTTTTACTTTTTTTTGGTATTGAATTTGTGTGTGTGTGTGTGTTTTAAATAACTATTTTATTCAATTTTATTTATCATTGTTATTTTTAAATTTGACCAGAGAAAGAGAGAGAAAGAGAGAAAATGAGAAAGCAAACCACCAGGTTGGGACTTAAACTGTGGTTGGCCATGCGGGTGTCTAGCATCTTAACCACCTGGCCACATGCTGACCCCAGTATTGAATTCTTAAATAGTGAATCCAGAAGCAGAAACAGAACAGTTCATGAAGGACTTGAACTGAGAACTAGAAAGCCATTAAAACCTGGGGCAAAGTCTCACCAAGGGACCTATTTATAAGGTCATGTTTGTTCATCTCTACTTTTCTATCCTTATCTGCTTGTTTGCTTCTCTCTGAAGATTGGGATGGAGGTGGAGGAGGGAAAGAAAGAAAAATAAGATGCTTTAAACCAGAGGCTTCCAAACTTTTTAGCTCATTAGAAACATTAGACTCATTTCTACACGGCCAATCATGATTCATGTCCCAGCTCTGCAGCTTGAAAAAAACATGCTGGGCATGTGCGTGTTTGTACCTAAATCCCCAAAAGATAGAGAGATGAAGAAGGGATTGGGAGGTGCTTTCTCTGTTTCTGTGTGTTTCTCTATTGTGAGTGCACAAATCCTCAACTAAACCTGGCATCTAAAAAAAAAAAAAAAAAAAAGAAAAGAAAAGAAAATCCTAGGTCTCACTCAGAACTCTCTGAATAATTAAAATTTCCATGGACAGGACTCTGGAATAAAGCTTTAAAATCCATGTTTAGTCTGTTAGGCAATGAATTATAGCTAGATCTCTGAAAGATTCTGCTTTAAGCAAATTAAACTTCCTCCATGGAGTAAATATGGCTGACTTTTTCAACAAATATTCACTGAGAGCACCTAATATAAGGTGAGCTCTGCTGTAAGTACTGGAAAGTTGTAGGGTAAAAAACTAAAGTTCCTGACTGATGCAGCTGATGTTCTTGTAGTTGATCCCCTGCACTGGAAGAAGGAAGGAAATGTCCTCTTTTTCATCCATCTTGGTTCACAAGTGTCTAGAAAATAGATTGGTATTATTATTGAAAGAGGAGAGTTTTAGGTAAGATGTCAAAAGATCTAGTGCGTAATCTTTTTTTTTTTTTTTTGTAAGTTGCCAGAGGGTGCCTGTGTTTGACTGAGAGAAACAGATATTCTCTCTCCTTCTTCTTTTTCTTCTTCTTCTTCTTTTTTTTTTTTTTTTTTTTTGGTTAAGAAAGATTTTTTGCTATAGGGCATGTGCACTCACCAGAGAGACAGAGAGACAGAAAGCGAGAAATCACCCCTGGGGGGATGGCCATGCCACAATCCCTTCTCCTCCATTCTGTACTTGGGATGATGGGCACACGCGCCCAGTGTGAGTTTTAAGCTGTCAGGTCTGGGCTTGAACTGCAGTTGATTACGTAGGAGTCTAGCAATATAACCATACACCATGTGCTGGCCCCCATCACTAGATAACGGAGTTGCCCTGGTCTTGTGTCTAATCTTGTCTCCACCATCTGTGTGGTATCTTCTTGGGCAAATTATTTTACTATTTTGAGCCTTCATTTTCTCAAACAAAACTGCAATAATAATATTTTTCTGTGTATTTATTAGGATGTTATAATAGTTATATGAAGTAATGCAAAATGCTTTGAAAATTATATAATTTAGTCCAGGCTAGGGGATGCTGGAATGCAGTGCTGGAAGCCACATGACCGAACTTGGGTGTGGATCCCCAAGTTGGCTAATAAACACACCACATGTGCACACATGCTCAAGATATAGAAGTTAGAGGCCTGGGGAAAGGAGATCATAATGTGACAAGAGCCTGAGGGTTCTGTCTCTCTCTTGCATGTATGCATGTGCTCTGTATCATTTTAAAAAACTTATTCATTGTCAGCCACTGTGTAATTTCTATAGATACCATAGTTTCTATAGAATTTTTTAAGAGAGTTTTTGCTATAGGGCACATATAGTCACTGGAGACACAGAGAGAGACAGAGAGAGAGAGAGCAAGTGAGAAACCACCCTCCAGAGGGGATGGACAGACTTCAATCCCTTCTCCTCTATTCTCCTATTGGGATTTTGGGCACACACGCACATGTGCCCAGCATAAGGTTCAAGCTGCCATGTCCAGTATTCATGACCAATGATGTTGGAGTCACTGCCTTATGCACTATGCCAGCTGTTGGCTCCACTACAGAATTTTTAAAAAATAATTAATTAATTAATTAATTTATTATTATGTCATATGAGTTTTGCCAGAGAAAGAGAGAGAGAGATTTGAAAGCAAGCTACCGGGTCCAGGACTTGAACCACAGTTGGCCATGTGGAAATTCCAGCACCTTAACCACCATACCACCTGCTGGACCCCTGGCCCTGCTATAGAATTTTTTAAAAGATTTTTTTCCTTAATAATACAGCACATGTGGGCCAGCAGATGGCATGATGGTTAAGGTGCTCGACTCCCACATGGTCAACTGATTTGAGTCCTGGACCTGGTGGCTTGAAAATCACTCTAGTAGCATGTGTGTGTGTGTGCATGCCTCAAATTCCAGAAAAATGGAGAAGGGATTGTGGCATGCTCATCCCCCGCCCCCCAGGAGGTGATTTCTCACTTTTCTTCTCACTGTCTCTCTGTTAAGCACATTCATCTTATGGTAAAAACTTAAAAAAGTAAAACAAAACAAAAAACAACATGTGTGCACAACTGGGAGAGATGTGAGAGAGAGAAAATGCAAGCAAAAGGAAGAGGCGTACCCTCCAGTGGGTCTGTCCTCTTCCTTCAGTCCTCCAGCTTATTACATCTTGGGCACTTGTGCATGGATCTGGCATGTTTCAGGCTGACTGGGCTGGGTATTTGAGTTGTAGTCAACAGGTGGGATTTGACTTCTCATAACTGCTGTGCCAGATTCAGCTCAGATATTTTGGTTATGAGTTCCCAAGAGTCATTAACAATATAGGGTTCCAAAATTAACCATGTTCTTTTATGACAGAACATATCTGTCTACCTGTCTCTCACCTATCCTTGCTTAAGCACAATATACATAGTATAACCTTGAGTTTCTAAAATATTTACCCCAGTATATCTTTTCTGATATCTTATACTGCTTAATTGCTTTCTTTGTTGGACTCATTCTCCTAATCTTCATGTAAAATTAAAGTGTGCCCTTCAAGACATGAGGCATAAACCAGGGAGTTGGTCCTCCACAAATATTTGTCGATGGAGAGATTGAATGGGTGGAGTTATTTGGCTGATAACTGAGTATGTGCCCTGTTTGTTATCATCAACCAAGAAAGGAGACATGTCATTAATGCGTGCTGGGTTTTTTTCTTTTTTTCTCCCTCTCACTTTTTGTGGGATCTGAGAGATGGCTGACAGGATGTGGGTGGGAATAGATAGATCTGACAGGAACTAGTGTTTCAAAGCTGCATCTATCTGTTCTGGTAAAGGACTTTCTGTTCTGTTGAAGAAGTAATATGAGTAGTGTATAATAAGGAGTGTATTGGAATGTTTGAATTTTATAGAATATGTTAAAAAGGAAAGGATGACAAACAAAGCTCTAGGGATTGTAAGAATTAAGCAAAATAAAGATAGGCAATGCTTAAGCTAAAATATTAACACATCTCTGCAATGTATAACATTCTCTAAATTCTCTGTATCATAGTGTGAATTGAATAGACCTCACAATCTATGTGAATAAGAGAGGAATCTATACATTTTTTTAATGAATGGGTAAACTAAGGCATAGCCTAATAAAATGAATTAATCCCTAGGATTTATCAATTATTGTTCTTGAAAACATTTTAAATTACTTCAAATTATTTATTTATTTAGTTTTTTAGAGAGATTTTTGCTATAGCACACGTGGCTCACCAGAGAGACAGAGAGCGAGAAATTACCCCCATGGAAGATGACCATACTGCAATCCCTTCTCCATTCTCCTCTTGGCATTTTGGGCGCGCATGTGCACGCACACACACACACACACACACACACACACACCAGTGTGAGTTTTAAGCCCCTGGGTCTGGAACTTGAACTGCTGTTGATTATGTGGAAGTCCAGTGACGTAACCATTATACCATCTGCTGGTCTCTTTATTTTATTTCTTATTATTTTAAAATTTGCTATAAGACACATGTATTCACCAGAGAGAGAGAGAGAGAGAGAGAGAGAGAGGGAAAGGAAGTGTGAAAGCAAGCTGTCAGGTCAGGTACTTGAACTATGGTCAGCCATGGGGGCGTCTAGCACCCTAACCACCACACTACCTCCTGGCTCTCAGGGATTTATCAGTTATTAACAGTCAAATGCATTGTATCAAATTTAGAATAGTTAAAATTTGTTTAATCCCTCAATACATATATACTTAAGTTAAAAAAAGTATAGCAAATGAGTTTTTAATGAAATAGCATTTATCACTTCATTTACTTTAGGTGGGATAATTATTCTAAATTTTATTACAATAAGCATGGATAATTTTTGTAGTTAGCCAAGTAAGCAAGAAAAGATGCATATCTGTGTGCCTGTTTGGTTAAATCTATCCCACTGAGTGTGTGAACATGACCTTGAGTCTGTCAGGAAATATAATAATCATTATTATATTGATAATTTGAATGTTCATCTTTACCTTTGTGCAATTCATGTCTAGGACTTTTTTAAAGCTTTTGCCATAGGGTGTGTGTGCTTGCTGGAGAGAAAGTGAGAGAGGGAAAGTGAGAAATCACCCCCCAGGGGGGATGGTCATACTATAATCTCTTATTCTCCGTTCCCCCCTCAGGATTTTGGGCATGCATGTACACATGCCCTTTGTGATTTTCAGGTCGTTGGTTCTGGGAATTGAACTGCGTAGACCATGTGGGAGTCTAGCTCGTTAACCACCACACCACCTGTTGACCTTGTGTGTGGAATTTTTAATGAACAAGATCTGCTTTCTAATTTTTTTTTTTTTTGGAGAGGTTTTCGCTATAGGGCGCGTGCACTCACCAGACAGACAGAGAGAGACATAGAGACAGAAAGCGAGAAATCACCCCCCAGGGTGGATGGTCATGCCGCAATCCCTTCTCCTCCATTCTCCTCTCGGGATCTTGGGCATGCACGCACACGCGCCCGGCGTGAGTTTTAAGTCACCGGGTCCGGGATGCGAACCGCAGTCAATTACATGGGAGTCCAGTGACATAGCCATTATGCTAACTGCTGGTTCCCAAGATCTGCTTTCTATAGCAAAGATAGGATGAGTTTTCAGAATAAGGGACAGAGAACTGAAATATCTGTCTTGGTTCAAGCTTTTTCTTTTTCCTAAAAAGAATTATTTTTTTTTAATTTTAAAAATTATTTTTATTTTAAGATTTGGTATAGAAAACATGCATTCATCAGAGAGAAATACGGAGAGAGAGATAGAGAGAGGGGGAAAGTGAGAAAGCAAGCCACCAGGTCTGGGACTTGTACTGCAAACAGCTATGTGGGAGTTGAGTGCCTTAACCACCATACCACTTGCTGGACCCCTGCCCAAGCCTTTATTTCTTTCCTTTCTTTTCCTTTCCTTTCCTTCCTTTTCTTTCCTTTTTCTCCTCTCCTCTCCTCCCCTCCCCACCCTCTTCTCCTCTCCTCTTCCTTCCTCTCTCTCTATTTTTTTTTAAACAGAGAGATTTTTCCTATAGGGCAAACAACGCTCACCAGAGAGACAGAGGGATAGAAAGTGAGAAATTACCCTCAGGGGGGATAGCTGCAATTCCTTCTCCTCCATTCTCCTCCTGGGATTTTTGGACACACACGCTCACTCGCCCAGCATGAGTTTTAAACCACCAAGTCTGGGACTTGAATTCTACTATGTGCGAGCCCAGCAACATAACCATTAGCCCATCTGTTGGTCCTGCTTTTTTTCTTTTTAGTTTGCTATTATGCTTGTGCACTCAGTGACTAGAGACAGAGAGAGAGAGGGAAAGGGAGAAAGCACCCCTTGGTGTGAATGGCCTTGCTGCAATTCTTTCTCCTCCATTCTCCTCTCAGGATTTTTTTTTTTTTTTTGAGAGGTTTTTTGCTGTAGGGCGCGTGCGCTCGCCAGACAGAGAGAGAGAGACAGAAAGCGAGAAATCACCCCCCAGGGGGGATGGCCATGCCGCAATCCCTTCTCCTCCATTCTCCTCTTGGGATCCTGGGCACGCACGCACACACGCCCGGCGTGAGTTTTTAAGCCACCGGGTCCGGGACGCGAACCGCAGTCAACTATGTGGGAGTCCAGAGACATAGCCATTACGCTAACTGCTGGTCCCTCCTCTCAGGATTTTGAGTACACATGCACACATAACCAGAGTGTTTTTCAAGTTGCTGGATTTGGAATTGAACCATACGGTTGACCATGTGGGATCCAGCTGCCTTAGCCTCTGTACCCCATGCTGGCTCTGGCCCAAACTTTTTACTACACTATTTTTTCCTTTATTTATGGTAATGTGCATGCACAAGTGAGAGAGAGAGAGATGAGCACTCTCCATAGGGTCTGGTCATGCTCTCATCTCCCTCCTCCATTTCTCTAGCCCATTGGATCCTATGTATTCAGTGTGTTTCAGACTGACCCCACCAGGGATTCAAACTGCTGTCATTATGTTGGATTTGACTTTCCTTGAGCAGTACATGATTGCTTTGCCACTCAGCTAGTTCTATACTTTCTGTGAGGAATTTTTCTTGCGGTTGGCAGGCTCCTCTCACATTCTCAAACCCCAAAGAAAAGGGGCAGGTCAAGTCCCTCCAACTCCTAGCCTATCGGATTCTTCCAGAACAAACCCTCTGGACCATTATGTGGGAAAACAACCCAGTGCTTCCAGATTCAGGCCTTCCCAGTAATGGCATCTTTTAGGTAAGTTCACTTCACTCTGACTTGTCTCTCTTTCTCCCCTTCCAGCCCACTCCCTTCTTCAAACACTAAAGAAATACCCACTTCTGCCACTAGGAAAAAGCCACCATTCATTGTCCCCTGGGTTTAGTCCATAGTTGCCGTCCCGCCAACACGTCTTAGCAAATCTGAATGATACTTCAGGTCTGAACTGTGCCGTGCTCTGACTCATAAATAAGAATGGAAGTAGATGTTGAAACTCGATTTCTTGTCTGTTTAGTTTCTCTTTCTCCTTAGAAACACATTAACCTCTGGAAAGGCTATTTTTTGTGTTAGCATGAATTACTTACCTTTTAGGAATAAATAGCTTCTCCCTTTTATCATCGAGGAAGGTGGGGCTTCCCGTTTGAGACTTGATACTAATTGGCTGTGGTTTTTATCTTTGATTCCCGAAAGGAATGGCTTCAACTGTGATTAAATTCATTTGAGCAGAATTATATTCTTTTGATTCTAGGTCTCCTGTTGACAGATGAGTAGGAGGAGTTTGGCTATACAGCCTACTATTTCTAAGAAAAATGGTTTCTAAATGGAAAAGTGCTATAAAAGATGGTAGTAATAATATCTTTAAAAAATTGTACTAATATCTTTATTTATTTTTTAAAATTAATTAATTTACATTGATTCACTGAAGATTGTCACAGCATACAAAATGTGATTTCCCATCCAGAATATGCTGCATAGTAGCTAAATCATACATGTTATCATCAATAATTTTCCATTTCTAATTTCATATATATATATGTGTATATATATATATATTTTTCCCCCTATTTCTCACCCTCTGCCATTTCCCACCCTCCTCCCACACTGTCTCAGGTGTCCACAGTCGTTTTCCATTCCTTTTCCCCCCACATTTTATTGATTCACAAAATTTCTTAAATCATCTTACTACTTTTAATAGTAAGCTCTGCTGATATATACATATCTATGAATATATGGCTGACTTTAGGCATGAAATTCTGAGTAGAATGAATATACTATAAGGTAGCACCTAGCTGATGCTATATAGTTTACTACAGTCATTAATTGTGTATTTTTTACTACATATTTTAATTTCAAGACAAGCAGATTTAGCTTTAATAAATCAAAGAAATGCTAAGGAAATATGCTTAAGACTTAAAGTCAGGAAACAGGTTGGGATTCTGTTCAAATAGTAGGTACATGACCTATTGGCAGCTCAAGACAAGACAAAAATCCTTAAAACTGGAAAGCAAAGCCTAGTAGAAAAATAACAATGTTTCAGTTAAAAGTCATAAAATTCTATTTCACCAGTTCAGTCTCATGTACTTTATCTTCTGTTGTGGTCTGATTTTTCCCAATTAAATTCTGGGATATAACGTTCAACTCCAGACTTGTCCCCATGATTAAGTTGGCCATTTTCTTAGTTTTTGAACTCTTATTTCTGTGTGATTGTATTTAAATTTCCCGTTATAGCACTCCCTGCAAAACTTCTTAGAGATCTGGTCTCGTGTTGGTAAATTCTTTCAGGGTTTGTTTATCTGAGAATGTTCTTGTCTTTTCTTTCCATATGAAGAGTAATTTTGCTGGGTATAGTATCCTTGGTTGGAATTGCTTTTCCCTTAACACTTCGAATATATTTTCCGATTCTTTCCTCACTTGCATTGTTTCTGACGAAAGATCTGCTGTTAGCCTGATGGGATATTCTTTGTAGGGAACTGGACATTTCTCTCTTGCCAATCTTAAAACCGGAAAATAAAGCCTAGTGGAAGCCTTGTGTTTGTCTGTGGTTTTGGTCAATCTGGCTATAATATGTCTTGGAGAAGATCTTCTTGGGTTGATTCTATTGGGGGTCCTTTGTATTTCTTGAGACTGGATCTTTGAATGCCCCTCTAGGTTTGAAAAGTTTTCTTCCAGGATTTCATGGAATAGATTGCCAATGCCCTTATGAGTCTTTTCTCTTTCTGGGATACTAATTATCTGGATGTTTGAGTGTTTGATGGTATCTGGTATTTCTTGTATAGTGTTCTCATTTTTTGAGGCCATTTTCTCAGTCTTCGTGGTGGATTTTTCTAGGCCAGTGATTCTATCTTCTACATCTGGGCTTCGATTTTCAGTATGATCTAGTGTGCTTTTAATACTTTCAAGGGAGGTTTTGATTTCTGTATTATAGTCGTCATCTCTAAGAGGTCCATTTGATTCTTCTATATAGTGTGAATTTCTTCTTTTAGATCTTGCAAGAATTTCCTCACCTCCTGAAGCTTATCAGCTCCTTTGCCCTGCCTCTTCGGCAGTTCATTGTCTCTCTTCTCTTCGATCTCTGTGAGCTTTGTCACCATGAAAATTCTAAATTCTTTATCTGACATTTCCATGAATTTCATCATACTGTCTGAAGATGAAGAGGAGTTATTATTTTTCCTTGGAGAAGAGGTATTTTCTTGTTTTTCCCTATTTCTTGTGATCCTGCAGTGATTTCTAGTAAATTAAGTTTGATATGTACTTGATTTTTTTTAAAAAAATTAATTCTTAATCTTTTTTTTTTTTTTTTTGGAGAGGCTTTTTGCTATAGGGTGTGTGCGCTCACTAGGAAGAGAGAGACAGAGAGACAGAAAGCTAGAAATCATCCTCGAGGGGGATGGTCATGCTGCAATCCCTTCTCCTCCATTCTCCTCTCGGGACCTTGGGCACATACACATATGCGCCCAGTGTGAGTTTAAGCCACCAGGTTTGGGACTTGAACCATTGTCGACTACATGGGAGTCCAGCGACATAGCCATTATGCCAACTGCTGGTCCCCTGGTTCATTTCTTCTAATTCTTGAAGTGCAGTATGAGTGTTCAGAGGTGCGCAGGAGGAGGTGATCTCTCTTCTGTTCTGTTCTCACTCTGTGCATCAGAATCAGTGGGAATAGAATATTCTGGCCCTAATTGTACTCAGATATTTAGATCCTGTTTACTTGGACCTGTCTAGACATTTACTGTGTAGGAGCTGAGAAGCCAATGAGTAAAGATAAAAGAAAATTATTAGAGAAAAGTAAAGAAAAAAAATAAAGTAAAAAGAGAAACAGAGAGAGGGAACCAGCAGTTAGCGTAATGGCTATGTCGCTGGACTCC
>NW_006159659.1:5059235-5070175 GCF_000334495.1 Tupaia belangeri chinensis | reverse complement strand
CATGCATGCCCAAGATCCCGAGAGGAGAATGGAGGAGAAGGAATTGTGGCGTGACCATCCCCTCTGGGGGTGATTTCTCGCTTTCTGTCTCTATGTCTCTCTCTCTGTCTGTCTGGCGAGCGCACGCGCCCTATAGTGAAAACCTCTCCAAAAAAAAAAAAGAAAAAAAAAAGAGAAATAGAAAGAGACAGGTAACGCTACCCACTAGAAATAAGTGAGGAAGAAGTCTAAGAAAATCTTCATTTTAAGTTTCTGAAAGCAATATTTCACAGCTGAAGTTCAAGACCCAAGTGGAGATGGGCCTTATTTAATCTCTTGAACATTCCCAAATAATTTACACTCTGTCAGTCAAAATGTGGGAAAGAATGGAAGTGACAGTAAATCTTTTTATTTTTAAAAAAATAATTATTTATTTAATTTTATACATTCACTCATTTATTTTAATTTGACCAGAGAGAGACAGAGAGGAAGAGAGAGAGGGAAAGTCAGAAAGCAAGCCACCAGGTCTGGGACTCAAACTGTGGTAGGCCATGTGGTAGAGTCCACACATTTACCACTATGCCACCTGCTGGTCCCAACAGTAAATCTTGAAAACAGCATTAAACGAATCATTAGACTCTGTCAGAAAGCCAAACAACGTATATTAATTATATATGGTGTCCAGAGATTTGGATACTAGGGTTAGTAGGAATATTCATTTATACACCATGTATTTATTAAATGGTGCTACCAGAATCTGGAAATGGTGGACAGTAAGGAGTTTATAATCTAATAAAAGGAATTGGTTTAGCATATATATATGCACATCTACGTGCATGGCCAAAAATCTCAAGAGAAGGGACCAGCAGGTAGTGTGGTGGTTGAGGTGCTATACACTCCCACAGGGCCAACCATGGTTCAAGTCCCGGACCTGGTGGCTTGCTTTCTCAATTTCCCTCTCTCTTACTCTGTCTCTGGTCAAATAAAAAAATAAACGAATGAATAAATAAAATTAAATAAATAATTCATAAAAAAAATCTCAAGAGAAGAATTGGATTTTGGCATAATCATCACCCCTGTGGGGTTGCTTTCTCACATTCTCTCTCCCTCTCTCTCTCTCTCTCTCTGGTGAGTGCACACAACCTACAGGAAATTAAAAAAAAAAAAGGTAAAGATAAAGACATGTTGATACTATAAATAATAATTAAAGTTAATAAATAAAAAATTATTTAAAAAAGAAAAGAAAGGGGACCAGCAGTTAGCGTAATGGCTATGTCGCTGGACTCCCATGTAGTCGACTGTGGTTGGAGTTCCAGACCCGGTGGCTTAAATTCACACCAGGTGCATGTGCGTGTGCATGCCCAAGATCCCAGGAGGAGAACTGAGGAGAAGGGATTTCGGCGTGGTCATCCCCCCTGGGGGGGTAGTTTCTTGCTTTCTGTCTCTCTCTCTCTCTCTCTCTGTCTTTCTGGCAAGCGCATGTGCTCTATAGCAAAAACTTCTCCATAAAAAAAGAAAAGAAAAGAAAAATAACTCATAATTCAATAGAAAAAGTATAGCAAACGGAAGAAAACATGGAAAACGAAATGTTTGCTAATTCTATTCTTCTTTTATGAAACTCATTTGTGTTTTGATGTATGTTTTTTCAGACTTTCATGACATAAATTTTTAAAATACTTAAAAACAAGAAAAAACATGTGGATTCATTTTACTAATGTGTTTTTAAGCAAATATATTCAAAATATTATAATGTTAACATATAATTAGTATTTTTAAACCCTTAGAGGTATTTTATCTTTGTTTCATACTCTTCAACATTTGGTGCATATGTTACTCTTACAGCACGTCTCAGCGTAAATTATCTCCACTGGAAGTTCTCAAAAGCCATGCGTGGCCTGTGGCTATTGTATTGGATAGCATAGGAAATTGGTATCCAGATTATTACATTTTTTGTTCACATGACTTGTATTGTCTTTTTCTTGTGCCTGCCTACCATGCAGACTTTCCCCACTCAGATACCAGCGTTTTCTTCTCTGCAGAGAGCAAGTATCTGTGTGGCTGTTTGTGTATTTATCTTCTTCGCCACACTCTCTACCACATGGGACTATCTCATAATTTGCCTGTCTCAGTGTCTTTTTTTTTTTTTTTTGGCTTTTGTTGTTTTATTTTACTTTATTCATAATCATCATTGTCATCATTATTACTTTAAAAATTTGGCTAGCAGTGTCTTCAGTTAGCATAATGGCTATGTCGTTGGACTCCCACGTAGTCGACCGCAGTTCACGTCCTGGACCCGGTGGCTTAAAACTCATGCCAGACACGAGTGTGTGTGTGCCCAGGATCCCGAGAGGAGAATGGAGGAGAAGGGATTGTGGCGTGGCCATCTCCCCTGGGGGATGATTTCTCGCTTTCTGTCTCTCTGTCTCTCTCTGTCTGTCTGGCGAGCACACATGCCCTATGGCAGAAACCTCTCAAACAAAACAAAACAAAACAAAACAAGACAAACAAACAAACAAAAAATTTGGCTAGAGAGAGAGTGGGAAAGTGAGAAAGCAATCCTCCAGGTCCAGGATTGGATCTGTGGTTGACCATGTGGGAGTCTAGCACCTTAACTGCCAAGCCACCTGCCAACCTCTTCTTTTATTTTTTCACATTTGCTATAGGGTGGTCACCGAAGAGAAACAGATAGATAGATAGAGAGAGAGAGAGAACCCCAGGAAAGATGACCACACTGCAATCCTTTCTTTCAGGAATTTGGACACACACATGTGCCCTGTGTGTCTTTCAAGCTGCCAGATCTGAGATTTGAACTGTACAGTCAGCCGCGTGGGATCCAGCTGCCCCAACCACCATACCACAGGCTGGTCCTTTAGAGTCTTTAATACTTCCCTGTGGTTGCAGTGATGACAGCCAGCGTTCACTGAGGGTTTGCCATGTGCTAAGCACTGTGAAAGCTGTTCCATGTATATCAACTCATATTCTCATTTTGATTCTTAGTCTTCTTATCATGTGCTTTCTTTCCTTTTCTTTCTTTCTTTTTGTGATGTGCGTAGGGTTTTTTAATTCTATTTTTTGTTTTTTTTTGTTTTTTTGGAGAGATTTTCACTGTAGGGCGCGTGCGCTCGCCAGACAGACAGAGAGAGACATAGAGACAGAAAGCGAGAAATCACCCCCCAGGGGGGATGGTCATGCCGCAATCCCTTCTCCTCCATTCTCCTCTCGGGATCTTGGGCACTCACGCACACGTGCCCGGCGTGAGTTTTAAGCCACCGGGTCCGGGACACGAACCGCTGTCGACTACGTGGGAATCCAGCGACATAGCCATTACGCTAACTGCTGGTTCCCTTTTTTGGTTATTTTTATACGCAGTCTTTCTAAATCACAATCCTCCTGCCTCGGCCTCCTGAATAGCTGGGACTATATACCGCTGTACCTGGCTTTTTAGGGTGGGCCAAGACTCACACTTAGGCCTCCCATGTGGCCTCCACCTGTTGAGCACCAGCATTCCTTGTGCAATATCACATCTGGGCCTCACAAAGGTCTCTTATTACTGAGGAAATGGAGGGTTAGAGCAATTGTGGAACTTATTCAAGGTCACACAGTGATAGGGCCTAGAACTGAATAAGACAACGTGATGCTGACCCATGTACTTTTCTTTTTTCTTTTTATTCTTTAGAGAGAGATTTTTTGCTGTAGGGTGCATAATCCACCAGAGAGACAGAAACCAAGAATTCACATCCCAGGGAGGATGGCCATACCACAATTCCTTCTCCTTTGTTCTCTTGGGATTTTGGACACACATGCATATGCACCTAGCGTGAGTTTAAGTCATTGGGTCTGGGACTCCAACCATGGTAGACTATGTGGGAGTTTAGTAACATAATCATAATGCCATCTCCTGGTCCTCTGACCCATGTACTTTTATTTTTAAATTGGGAAACACAACTTGTAAGTGGGAAATGTATAAGCAATAAATGTATAGTCTAACAAATTGAATGTCCACAACAGTGTAACCACTACCCATACCAAGAGATAGAAGATTTGTAGAATTTCAACTCATTGCCTCTTCTCCATTCTCAGTTCCCTTTCAGTAGATCTCCGTCTTTTTTTTTTTTTAAACCTTTATTGTTTCACATTGTATATTTGTGTTTATGGCCCATTATAAATTAGTATTTTTTGTGAGGTGTGTATACGTGTGTGTGATGTTTTCGACAAGCTCTTGCTATGCCTCAGCACTCCTGATTCAGCCTCCTGAGCAGCTGGGACCACATGTGTGTGCCACTGAGTTTGACACTCGAATTGTGGAGTCTATGTGGGATAAGGTTGCCTTAAGCTCCATGCCACCCTCTTGCCCAGATCTACCTCTATCTTAAAGATAAGCTATTAACCTTCCTTTTATCATTTTTTTATATAGTTTTAAGATCTAAACCTGCATTCTTTATTTGAAAAAGTTTTTTTCTTCCAGGAGTGAGCAAAAGTGTGTGTGAGAGAGAAAGAGAGAGGCTCATACAGGGTCTTGATGCTGTGATTCACTCCTAGCCTCAGCCAGCCTCATGTTAAGGGCATGTATGTGCCTGGCATACTCAGGGAGGTCTTTGGATGTGAACCCAGAATCATCCCATGTGGAACTGCCTTAGGGAGCTTTATCCAGCCCAAGTATACATTCTTTATTCCTTTTTGAACCTTATAAAAATGGAATAATAGAGTATATATTCTTTTGTGTGCGTGTTTTGTTTTTCTTAACATTATATTTCTAGGATTCATTCATGTTGTTGCTTGTATCTTGTTACGTTTTCCCAAACTGTATTAATTTACTCTCCCTGTCTCTCTGGCAAGTGCATATGCTCTATGGTAAAAACTCTATAGTATGGTATGGGAATTCCTATTACTCTGCTCTTTGTCAACATTTGCAATTGTTGGGACCAGCAGGTGGCGTGATGGTTAAGATGCTGGACACTCCTACATGGATGATCACAGTTCGAGTCCCACACCTACTGGCTTGCTTTCTCCCTTTTTCTCTTTCTCTCACCCTTTTGCTCCCTGTGTCTCTCTCTGGTTAAATTAGAATAAATGAATGAATAAATTTTAAAAATTGTAATTGTTAGTCTTTTAAAATTTTTAGCTATTTTGGTAGGTGGTGTAGTATTCTCTCATTGTGGTTTGAATTTAATTGGTTTTATAAGAAGTTGAAACTTGTTAATATGTCTACTAGTTATTTGGATTTCTTCCTTTCTTTGAAGGGATTATTCAAATCTTTTTAAAAATTTTTACTATTATTATTTTTTAATTTGCCAGAGCATGTGTGCACTCCCTGGTGAGAGAGGAAAAGTGTGAAAGCCCCTCTTCCCATGAGGGATGGTCATACTGCAATCCTTCATTTCTTCTTTCAGAATTTCTGAATATGCACGCACACAGGTCTGACGTGTTTTTCAAGCTACTGAGTCCAGTATCCCACTGCTGACCATGTAGGATACAGGCCATGTGGGATATAGCCAACTTAACTATTATGCCACTGGCTGGCCCTCACATCTTTACCTTATGATCATAGTTCTATATATATTCTAGGTAAAGACTTCCCTTGGTTATACATATTGTAAAACTTTACCTCTCTCTATTTTTGTCAGGCAAGCACATGCGACCTATGGCAAAAACCTAGGGAAACAATTCTTATTTAACTCTGAGGATTGCTGTTTAATTTTTTTTTTTTTTTTTGGAGAGCACTCGTCAGACAGAACATAGAGACAGAAAGTGAGAAATCACCCCCCATGGGGGATGGTCACGCCACAATTCCTTCTCCTCCATTCTCTCTCGGGATCTCGGGCACGCACGCACACGTGCCCGGCGTGAGTTTTAAGCCACCGAGTCCAGGAAGCGAACTGCGGTCGACTACGTGGAAGTCCAGTGACATAGCCATTACGCTAACTGCTGGTTCCCCTGTTTAATATTTTTTAAAGTTTCTTTCTCTCTCTCTTTCTTTCTTTCCCTCCCTCCCTCCCTCCCTCCCTCCGTTCTTTCTTTCTTTCTTTCTTTCTTTCTTTCTTTCTTTCTTTCTTTCTTTCTTTCTTTCTTTCTTTCTTTCTTTCTTTCTTTCTTTCTTTCTTTCTCCTATGAGGAGAGACAGAGAGATAGCCACCATTAGGATCTTCATGCTGTGAGCTACCCCCAGATTCAACCAGTCCAGATCATGGGCGTGCATATGCCTGGCATGTTTCTGGAAGTCTCCCTCGGGATGCAAACTTAGAACCTTTCCATGTGGTTCAGCCTTGCAGAATGTTGTTACCTCTGTGTCATTGTCTTGCTCCATCCTATCAATTCTTTTAGTAGTATAATGTGATGAAATCAAGTCTTGATGTAATCAAATTTACCCATTTTTCTATTGTAGTTAGTGCTTTCTGGATTAATTTTAAAAGTCTACCCTTTACCTTAGAGTCATAGATACATGGGTATATTAAAAAAGTTAATGGACATGCATATTATGAAAAAAAAAAACTATAGGGACCAGCAGTTAGCATAACGGCTATGTCACTGAACTCCCATGTAGCCGACCGCAGTTTGAGTCCCAGACCCGGTGGCTGAAACTCACTCTGGGCATGTGTGCGTGCGTGCCCAAGATCCTGAGAAGAGAATGGAGGAGAAGAGATTGTGGCATGGCCATCCCCCCTGTGGGGTGATTTCTCACTTTCTATCTCTCTGTCTCTCTCTGTCTTTCTGGTGAGCACATGTGCCTTATAGCCAAAAAAACAAAAACAAAACAAAACTTCTCTGGAAAAAAACAAACAAACAAAAAAACTATGCATGAATTTGAATTTTTTTATAAAGATTTTTTTTTTTTAAGTTGTCAGATGGTGCATGCACATACCAGAGCGATAAAGAGAGAAAGATATAAAGCATCCTCCAATGGGGCATGGTCACACCATAATCCTTTTTTCTATCCTGTCAGGATTTGGGGTATGCACACACATGGTGTGTTCCTTAAACAACTGGATCTGGGATTCAAGCAGTGGTCAATCATGTGGGATTCAGCTCCTAAGGCACAACGCTTAATCACTGTGTTAGAGGGCATCCGTGGATTTCAAAAACTATTTTTTTTTAAGTTAAAAAATTTTTTTAAGTTTTTTTTTTTTTCCCCCCATAGGGCATGTGTATTCACCTGAGAGACAGTGGGAAGAAAAGTGAGAAATCACCCTCCTCCTTGGGGTAATGACTACTCTGTAATTCCTTCTCTTCTATTCTCTTAGGATTTGGGGCAAGCATACATATGTGCCAGTTTGTTTTTCAAGCCACTGTAACCAGAACTTGAACTACACAATCGGCCACATAGGATCCAGCTGTCTTAACTACCATGCCACTGGCTAGCCCAAGTTTTTAATTTTTTAAAATTTTATTGCCAGTGGGCTCATGCACTTATCATAGATAGATAGAGAAAAAGTATGTCCCACAGGGGTGTGGTCTCACTGCAGTCCTCCTTCCTCCACCTCTTCACCCTGTCAAGATTCTAATCATGTACATCATGTGCCTGGCATGTTTTTCAAGTTGCTGGGGATGGTATTTGAACCGCAATTGGCCATGTGGGATCTGGCTCCCTAGCATTATGGGTTGGCCTTCGAAAATCTTTTACACTACAGGTCAGCAGGAGGTGTGATGGTTAAAGAGCTGGATTCCTAACTGGCTGACTGCGATTTGAGTCCTGAGCCTGGTGGCTTAAAAAGAGTGTGTGTGTGCATACCCAGGGGGAGAAGGGAGGAGAAGGGATTTGCCGCATGGCCATCTCCCCTGGAGGGTGATTTCTTACTTTCCCTCTCTCTGTCTCTTTTTGGCAAGCTCATAGCTCATGACCCCTTTGGCAAAAATCTAAATATATATACATACATATATATATACGTATGTATGTGTGTATAACACTAAAACAAACATACTTTAATTATCATTTTCCATGAACTTTTTGAAGTCCCCTTATAAGCTTCTATATTATCTTTTTTTTTTTTTTTGGAGAGGTTTTCACTATAGGGCGCATGTGCTCGCCTGACAGACAGAGAGAGACAGAGAGACAGAAAGCGAGAAATCACCCCCCAGGGGGGACGGCCACGCTGCAATCCCTTCTCCTCCATTCTCCTCTTGGGATCTTGGGCATGCACGCACACGCACCTGGCATGAATTTAAGCCACCAGGTCCGAGACGCGAACCGTGGTTGACTACGTGGGAGTCTAGCAACATAGCCATTATGCTAACTGCTGGTTCCCTGTATTATCTTTAAAAATAGGAACCAGCAGATGATATAATGGTTATTTTGCTGGACTCCCACATAGTCATCTGTAGTTCGAGTCCCAGACCCAGCGGCTTGAAACTGACACTATGCCAAAGATCTCCAGAAGAGAGTGCAGGAGAGGGGATTGTGGCATGGCTGTTTCCCCCTTGGGGGTGGGGTGGGGTGATTTCTCACTTTCTGTCTCTTTGTCTCTCCTTGTCTCTCTGGTGAGCTCATGCATCATATAGCAAATATCTCTCTAAAAAATAAAATAAAATAAATTATACAAGCCTTATTATTTTGGCCTTTAAATTTATGTTTAGTATCCACTTGGAATTGCTTTTTGTATATAATATAAAGAACCCAATTTCATTTTTTTCCAAAAGAAAAACTATTTGTCTCCACACCAGTTAATTATTGAGAACTCTTTAGGCATTGCTCTGTATTGTCACCATGACGACATAAATCAAATTTTTATTATACGTGAGATTTTCTGGACTCTCGATTCTATTCTATTGGTGTATTTGTTTATCCTTGATCTGGTACCACGCTGCCTTACTTACTACGGCTTTATAATAAAGCATGGTATCTGATAGCACAAGTCTTCCTCCTTTCCCTCTTCCTCTGCCTCTTTTTTCTTTTTTCTCCTCTTCCTCATGAATACTTGTCTTTGCTTTTCCATAAAATTATAAATTAGTTTATCAAATTTCTCTCTCTCACACACACATACAAACAGGCACACACACACATACACACACACACACACACACACACACAAATCTATTAAGATTTTGTTTGGAATTGCACGGGGTCTATGGATAGATTTGAAGAAAGGTGACATCTTTCAGCCTTGAATATTCCAGTCTATGAACATATTATGTCTCTCATTTATTTAGTTCTTCTTCAATGGTTTTTAATAATTTTATTTATTTGCTAGAGGGAGATGGCTTGCTAGAGGGAGAATGAGAGCTAGAGAGAAAGAGAGAAAGCACCACCCTCAGTGGGGTTTTTCAAGTCCACCTGGGGCAGGCCTAGGATTCCAGTCTGCAGTCAGCCATGTGGGACCTGGCTTCCTTAACCACTAGGTACCAGGCAGCTGTCAATTTTTTTTTTAATACAGATTTTGCTCTGTTTAGATTAATTTATTCTCAGATACTTGATATTTACTTGGGGTTACAACAAATAGTATGATTTTTAAAATTCCCTTTTTCTGATATACAAAAATAAATGTTGATTTTTCAAAAAAACTTTAAAAAACTATTTTTCAAATCTATTAACCTTAAACTTATCAATTACAATAATTTATGTGTAATTCTTTTGGATTTGTCACATATATAATTATTTTTACTAATTATTTAAAAATGATTTTAATTAAAAGTAACTTTGTGGGGCGTGGGGGGGTAGTGTGGAGATTAGGAGCGCTGGATTCCCACATGGCCAACTACGGTTCAAGTCCTGGACCTGGAAGCTTCACTTTCCTTCTCTCTCTGTGTCTTTCTCCCCTCAGTGGGGTTTTTCAGGTCCGCCTGGGGCAGGCCTAGGATTCCAGTCTGCAGTCAGCCATGTGGGACCTGGCTTCCTTAACCACTAGGTACCAGGCAGCTGTCAATTTTTTTTTTAATACAGATTTTGCTCTGTTTAGATTAATTTATTCTCAGATACTTGATATTTACTTGGGGTTACAACAAATAGTATGATTTTTAAAATTCCCTTTTTCTGATATACAAAAATAAATGTTGATTTTTCAAAAAAACTTTAAAAAACTATTTTTCAAATCTATTAACCTTAAACTTATCAATTACAATAATTTATGTGTAATTCTTTTGGATTTGTCACATATATAATTATTTTTACTAATTATTTAAAAATGATTTTAATTAAAAGTAACTTTGTGGGGCGTGGGGGGGTAGTGTGGAGATTAGGAGCGCTGGATTCCCACATGGCCAACTACGGTTCAAGTCCTGGACCTGGAAGCTTCACTTTCCTTCTCTCTCTGTGTCTTTCTCACTTTCGCTCTGTCTCTGTGTCTCTCTCTGGTCAAATTAAAATTAATAATAATAATAAAGTAAAATAAAATAATTCTTTTTTAAAAAAGTAATTTTGCTTTTTCCTGCTTGGTCTTTTTCTTGCCTCACTCCACTGGCTAAGAACCTTCAGCTGCAATAATGGACGTCCTTGTCGGCATCACGCTTAATCACTCCTAAGCCCTCCAGCCTCAAGTCAATGGCATGTAGAACGTGGGATCCTCAGCACAGGGTCGGAATTAGACGTCGGTGCCCTCCTTCCGCGCCTGCTTCGCGTCAAGGCAGAGGGTACGCCTCTTGTAAGATCATCTTCCAATCCGGAAGAAGGAGCCGCCCTCTCTGGTTGCTGCGCAACGGCGTCGCCCGGACAGAGTAGGTGCAGAGCGGCTAGGGGCACGTGCCGCCGCTTCCTCATTGCTGGACTACATCCCCCACAATGCCGCGCGGCGCGGCCCGGGGGCCCTCGAGTGGGGGAAAGGCCGGGCCAGGCGGGAGGCGGGGCGCCCCCGTCCCCACCCCCCCCCCCAGCCATTCTCCATCCCTTCCTGGAGGCTGCTTGGCGAGAGCGAGACGCAGCAGACGCCCGCTAATCGGCTTTCGCAGCTGCGCCCGGCTCAGGAGCTCAGCGGTGGCGGCGACCGTGGCGAGAAGCCCAAGGCAAGGTAAAGGGGAAGGGGCGAGAGGGAAGCGGG
>NW_006159659.1:5033038-5050178 GCF_000334495.1 Tupaia belangeri chinensis | reverse complement strand
CGGAGCCCGTCCGGCCCAGTGGCCGCCCCTCCCCCGCCGCGCCCCCGGCGGTGATCCCCGGCTCGCAGACAGCCCTGGCCGGAGCCAGGAAGGCTCTTTGTCCCTTCCTCGGGGCCGCGTCCCGGCTCTGGGTCTGACAGCCGCGGCCCGGCGGCCCGGGCAGAGGACACAGCTTGGCTGGGGCTGTGGGAGCCGGGTGGGGCGGGCTCGGTCCGGAGCTGTGGGGATGGAGAGCCCGGCCGGCTCCGCACTCACTTCTCTATCCGTTTTTGACAGCTCAGTTCTGTTCTACTTTGGAAGAGAAAGTCCAATGCCTTCTTTTAACGCCTTCTTCAGAACTCATCTCCTGGGTGCCTGGTAAGGGTGAGTTTAAACGCTGTGTTGATTGCTGACTGTGGTATTAAGAGTGGCTCAGACTGCTTAGGATCCTGATCGTGCCACTGCCTGCCTTTGTGAGCTTAAGGCTCTAAGCCCGAGTTTTCTCATCCTTTAAGTTGATAGAATTGAGAAATAGTATAACTATAAACACCATTAATTTATTTGCTGCCAAGATCCTTTGCATGTGATACTTTCATTAGCTATGACCGAACTGTCCTGTGGACTTGGGAGATATGTGCTTTTTGTTTAATCATTAGCGCCCTAGGTTGTGTGTTCTTCTCATTATACTTTGTTCACCTTAAACCTAAGTAAAGAATTCTTTAAAATAGACTGTCCTGGGACCAGCAGGTGGTGTGGTGGTTATGGCGCTGTACTCTCCCACATGGCCGACTGTGGTTCGAGTCCCAGACCTGGCGGCTTGCTTTCTCACTTTCCCTCTCTCTCTCTTTGTATGTCTCTCTAGTTAAATTAAAATAAATGAATGTATAACTACAAATAAATAAATAATTATTTAAAAAAAATAGGCTGTCCTCAGCTGTTTTGCATGGCTGAGAATGTTCTTAGAAAATTAATGACTCTGCTTTTTTTTTGTGGATCAGCTTTAAAGATACAAGGATTTATTCACCTTCCCCCATCCCCCTCCGTGTCCTTTGGGGATCCTTCAAGAAGCTTAAGTGTTTGTCAGAGTAAGTAGCTAGGTGTTCTGCAATCCTTGCTTCACCATCTTTACCTTATGTCGACTTTTTTTCCCTCTTTTGTTTTTGTTATTCTTGCACTGTTTTTGCCAGAATTTTACCGACATGGGTGTTATGTTTTTCTTCAAGAAAGTTTTTATGATCCTTAATGTTTATTTTTCATTTAAAATGTATGTAGTACTTTGAGTTCAAACACTGTTGTGCACTTTGTGAAATATCATACCCTGAATAAATGCCCTTTATATGTGTAGAATTGTAGGGAGAAGAAACCAGCCGACCTGACAAATTGTGTAATGTCTTCAGTGACTGATGCATTTTCAGAAACGTATATGAGGAAAAAAAGGAAAAAGCTAATGAACACATTTCATAAAGATAATAGAGAGTCAGAGATTAAATAAGTGGAAAACTTATTGAAAGAAGGCGTGCACACACACATGTAGATATTTCTGATTCAAATGTGTGGCAGAAAATACTTGTTTTGAGGAAAATGTTTCTGTGTTGTTATTGAATGTAGTAGGACTAATAACTAGGGAAATAGGAGACCTTGGTTCTTGTCCTAGCTCTGTCAGTTTGTGTAACCTCAGGTTACTTTGTGGTCCTCAATTTCCTTATCTCCAAAATAGTGAATTGGTCTCATACCAAGAGCTCTTTTAGCTCAGATTTTCAATAGGGGTTTTTAGAGGTTCTTTTTAACATGGAAAATTTTTGATGTAAACCCTCTGAGTCATGCATTTGTGTCTTAGGGTTTGGTTTTTCTGCCCCAGGTCATAGAATTCTCTCAGACCATCTCAAGGAAGGGGATAGACATGAAAGAACTGGGAAAAGGGCTATATCAGTATATGAAAGAACTAGAAAGCTGCCAGAAATCAGAAGCTACCAACTAGTTCATCCTCTCTCTTATCAGCTGCATATTTTCTCTGTGTTCTTGACATGCTAGTTCTTTCCCCCTCTCTCTTTTCTTTGGTTCATAGCCTCTGTACCTTTTAGGCCTGCTGCTTTGTAACTTGCTTGTGACCCAACTTCATTGTTTCTTTTAGTGAATTCTCCTTCAGCTCCTTCTGCCACCCTCCTGGTTTTCTCTGGGGCTTCTTTGTAGGAGGTCTCTGACAAAGGTGGCCAATACTAGTCTTGGTTGTGGAATGGAAGGTGGGGACTTGTGCCAAAAACATGACTGGCTGAGACTATGGACAGGTCATGCTCTGTGACTAAAGTATTTAGTACTGCATAATATATTTTAGCTTAAACTTTCATCATAGGACAGCGATGAAGTAGTTTTCCTTTTGCCCTAACATTTTCTTTTTGTTTTTTTCTGAGAGATTTTTGCTATAGTGTGCGTGCACTTGCCAGAAAGACAGAGACAGAGACAGAAAGCTAGAAATCCTGCCCCCGGGGGATTGGCCATGCTGCAATCCCTTCTCCTCCATTCTCCTCTCAGGATCTTGGGCACGCATGCACATGTGCACGCACACGCGCCTGGCATGAGTTTAAGCCACTGGGTCCGGGACTCGAACAGTGGTCGACTACATGGAGTCCAGTGATGTAGCCATTAGGCTATGTGCTGGTCCCAGACATTTTCTATTTTCATCCCTCTCTTACCTTTTTCCTTTCATCTAACTTTGTACTCTTCATTGCTATTGTCTTCTTTTCCTTCTCCCAAAATATGCTATCTAAAAATGATTTGATATACTGAGATTCATATTAGTTGGAATTTTAGTGTAGCTTTTCTCAAGGCAGTACACTTCAAATTTCAGACCCAATTGTAGAGTGGATGGGTATGTCCTGTGCTAAGTTTTCCCATTAGTCTCAGGCAATATTGTAGAGCGAAAATGTTTTAAGAATAGGCCTTTTCCTTGATGTTACGTTCCTGTGTTAAACCTGTGGAGCACTTATTTCTGAATCTTTTTTGGAGAAAACCATATGAATCTCTGAGCTCTGGTGCCATACTGTGTCTTTTTGTAATAAATATATACCTCTCTAACTTTCGGAGACTAGTAGACAGTGATTCTTATTGCATCTTTGGCAAAATGAGAACTTCTCTGCTGCTTGTTAGTTGCTGCTGTTGCTCTTGATAGTTACTTTAGTGTAAGTTGTAACAGCACAAAAAGCAAAGCACTGAATACATGCCAAAATGAGTGTTTGAACAAGAGATTTTATGGGAGCATTAGCCATTTACTCATTTTTTTTTTCTTTTTTTGGAGAGGTTTTTGCTATAGGGTGTGTGCGCTCGCCAGAAAGACAGAGAGAGACAGAGAGACAGAAAGCGAGAACTCACCCCCCAGGGGGTATGGCCACGCAGCGATCTCTTCTCCTCCATTCTCCTCTTGGGATCTTGGGCACGCACATGCACACCTGCCCAGCGTGAGTTTAAGCCACCGGGTCTGGGACGTGAATGGTGGTTGACTACGTGGGAGTCCAGCGACATAGCCATTATGCAAACTGCTGGTCCCCTGATGTTTCTAATGTTGCTTTTTTTAGTGTTGATATAAAAATATAAGAAAGTACTTAATGACGGGCAATGTGAAATGCTGTGTTTTGTAAACTCGTTGACTGCCACTTGTGTGTTTTTCTTTAATTGCCGGAGGGCACATATGCTGGGAAGAGGAGTATCCCTTCCTCCTAATAGAGCTGGTCACACTGCAGTCCTTTCTTCTCTATTTCTCCATCCTGTTGAAATCTTGGGCATGCACACATATATATCCAGTATGTTTTTCAAGCCACTGGGGCAAGGATTCAAATTGTGGTCAGTCAGCCATGTGAGATCCAGCTCCCTTAACTACTAGACTATGGGATGGGCCAGCAAAAGATATGTATTTTTAAATTTTATTTTATTCATGAGTGAGTGCATACATGTGTGCAAAGGGGAGACAGAGTCAGAGAAAGAAAGGCACCCTCAACAGAGTCTCCTCACACTGTAGTCTCCTTTCCTTAGTCCTTCAGATTGTCAGGATCTTGGGTATGCATGCCCTTGGTGTGTTTTTAGGTATACACAGGATCTGAACTTGCAGTTGATCATGTTACTTCCAGTATTGCCATTGAGTAGGCTACTACTTGCACCAGAGTCCAGGCTAAGAGATCTTTTTATATTGTGAATCCACAGTTGTATAGCTGTGTGTATGCATGTGTCTATGCACATAAAAGTAAATGAACTGAAAGAAAAGTTTCACAAAACAAAATCTGTAGTGTATACAGTGTACTCTGACGATTTCTATTTTTAAGTGCTAGTTATGAACTGTTAGATTGATTTTTAAATTATATATATGTATATATAGTCATTGGGAAAGTCCTGATACTTTTTTAAAAATAATCATTTTATTGAACTTTATAAAATTTATTTAAATATTTTTGCTATAGGGCATGTGTGCTCTCCAGAAGGACAGAGAGAGAGAGACAGAAAGTGAGAAATCACCTACCCCAGGGGGGATGGCCATGTGCAGTCCCTTCTCCTCCACTCTCCTCTCGGGATCTTGGGGACGCATGCACACGCACCTGACGTGAGTTTAAGCCACTGGGTCTGAGACTTGAACTAGGGTCGACTACATGGGAGTCCAGTGACATAGCCATTATGCCAACTGCTGGTCCTTATTTATTTCTGTATTTTTAATTTGACCAGAGAAGGATAGAGGGAGGGAAGGCGAGAGGGAGGGAGGGAGAGAGAGAGAGAGAGAGATCAAGCTTCTGGGTCCAGGACTCGAACTGAGGTTGACCATGTGGGAGTCCAGCACTCTTAACCACCATGCCACTTGCCAGCCCCAAGTCATGACACATTTTTGTATAGAAAAATACACCACAACCTAATATTTTTATTTACTTTTAATCAGCGTGCATCTGTACAGTTGGTCCAGTCAAAGATATTACCATATATGTTATAATCACTAGATAACTTTTAATTTTTGTGTCTTTTAAAAATATTATTTTATTAAACTCTATTTAATTAAATTAATTAATTATTTTAATTTAACTAGCGAGGGACAGAATGGGAGAGAGAGAAAAAGTAAGAAAGCAAGCCGCCAGGTCTGGGACTCGAACCATGGTCAGCCATGTGGGAATCCAGCGCCCTTAACCACTATGCCATCTGCTGGTCCCAATTTTTGTGTCTTTTAAATGAATTTTTTTTCCCTGATTCCCCCCTCCCATTGCTGTTAAATTGATTTTTTTTTGGAGAGGTTTTCGCTATAGGGCGCATGCGCTCGCCAGACAGACAGAGACATAGAGACAGAAAGCGAGAAATCACCCCCCAGGGAGGATGGTCACGCCGCAATCCCTTCTCCTCCATTCTCCTCTTGGGATCTTGGGCACGCACGCACAAGCGCCCAGTGTGAGTTTTAAGCCACTGGGTCTGGGACGCGAACCGCGGTCGACTATGTGGGAGTCCAGCGACATAGCCATTACGCTAACTGCTGGTTCCCTTAAATTGATTTTTGTTCCCTACTTTTGAAAAACACTGGTGTCCTGGCCTGAGTTTGGCTGCCTAATTTTTCCCCATTTATTTGACATTACGTAGCTTTTCATCCTTCTTTGTGTTTTACTTTCCTTATCTTCATAATAAAGGTGTTGTGGTTTAAATATTCACTGATTCTTTGTCTTTATGTTTCTCTAGATTTTTTAAAAAAGAATTACTTAACTTTGTTTGTGTTTATCATTATTTTTTTAATTTGACCAGAGAGAGACAGAGAGCGAGAGCAAGAGTGAGAAAGGGAATGAGAAAGCAAGGTCCATGATTCATACTATGGTCAGTCATGTGGGAGTCCAGCACTTTAGCCACCATGCCACCTGCTGGCCCCCACTTCTCTAGTTTTGATGTTGGACTAATGTTATTTGTCTTGAGGTCTCTGGCTAGAGAGAAACCACTGAAAAATTGAATAAATATCTGGTTGTGTATATAGTGTGCTGTGTGGTAAGTGACATGATAGAGTTTTGAACAGCATTTTTCTGCAAAGATCTTATAAATTGGAGTGGAGACAGTAAAACTTATAATAAGTATAAACATGCAGAAAAAATTTACTCATGTTTGTTTTTCTACTTTCATGTTCCTTAACAAAGAATACTTTTGAGTTTGAACATTGTATTTAAAATGCTTAATAACAGTTTTAGGCAAATGTTCTAACAGATTACTACTTATTCCATCCCACATCTTGTCACTATCCCCTTCAAATTAGAAAATGCCAATAAGAACATGTTTTTCTGTGAAAAGACCAACATATCACATTATTGCTCTTCCTGTGCGTTACCAAACGGCGGAACTGCTATTCTTGTAAGAAAGGGGAACCCAAAGCTTTCTTTACTTGTTGGTTTGGGTTTCCTTCTGTTCACTTTGGACCATTTCTCTAGACCAGGCCCTTCCATGCCAGGGCTCAGGAGCCTTTTTATTCTCATTTGTTAGTACTAAGAAATTTACTTCCTGCTACCAGGATTCTGATCAGAAAAGAATCTTAAAGGTTTTAGTTGGAAAGAAGTTGGAACCACACTTTGTACTTCCTTTTCTTTCTCAGGTCGAATATATGATCTTCTCAGAAGAACTTCCTTAACCTCATGCCTTAAGTAGACTTCCCTAGACCCATCATCATGTTTTTTTTTTCCATAGCAATTTATCATAAGCTGAAATCAGCTTGTGTCTTTGCTCATTGTCCCACACTTACTAAAGTGTAATATCTAGAAGAGCTAGAATTCTGTCTACCTTGTTTTACCTTTCTCATTGTCACTTCCTGACACAGGTGCTTTAATAAATATTGTGAATGAATAAGAGAACAAATGAGTGGATAAACCAAGGCTGTGCTTGAGACCAGGCTTCCCCCACCCCCCAAATTTACTGTAGGGCATTTGTGCTTGCCATTTGTCTTTATGTTTCTCTAGATTTTTTAAAAAAGAATTACTTAACTTTGTTTGTGTTTATCATTATTTTTTTAATTTGACCAGAGAGAGACAGAGAGCGAGAGCAAGAGTGAGAAAGGGAATGAGAAAGCAAGGTCCATGATTCATACTATGGTCAGTCATGTGGGAGTCCAGCACTTTAGCCACCATGCCACCTGCTGGCCCCCACTTCTCTAGTTTTGATGTTGGACTAATGTTATTTGTCTTGAGGTCTCTGGCTAGAGAGAAACCACTGAAAAATTGAATAAATATCTGGTTGTGTATATAGTGTGCTGTGTGGTAAGTGACATGATAGAGTTTTGAACAGCATTTTTCTGCAAAGATCTTATAAATTGGAGTGGAGACAGTAAAACTTATAATAAGTATAAACATGCAGAAAAAATTTACTCATGTTTGTTTTTCTACTTTCATGTTCCTTAACAAAGAATACTTTTGAGTTTGAACATTGTATTTAAAATGCTTAATAACAGTTTTAGGCAAATGTTCTAACAGATTACTACTTATTCCATCCCACATCTTGTCACTATCCCCTTCAAATTAGAAAATGCCAATAAGAACATGTTTTTCTGTGAAAAGACCAACATATCACATTATTGCTCTTCCTGTGCGTTACCAAACGGCGGAACTGCTATTCTTGTAAGAAAGGGGAACCCAAAGCTTTCTTTACTTGTTGGTTTGGGTTTCCTTCTGTTCACTTTGGACCATTTCTCTAGACCAGGCCCTTCCATGCCAGGGCTCAGGAGCCTTTTTATTCTCATTTGTTAGTACTAAGAAATTTACTTCCTGCTACCAGGATTCTGATCAGAAAAGAATCTTAAAGGTTTTAGTTGGAAAGAAGTTGGAACCACACTTTGTACTTCCTTTTCTTTCTCAGGTCGAATATATGATCTTCTCAGAAGAACTTCCTTAACCTCATGCCTTAAGTAGACTTCCCTAGACCCATCATCATGTTTTTTTTTTCCATAGCAATTTATCATAAGCTGAAATCAGCTTGTGTCTTTGCTCATTGTCCCACACTTACTAAAGTGTAATATCTAGAAGAGCTAGAATTCTGTCTACCTTGTTTTACCTTTCTCATTGTCACTTCCTGACACAGGTGCTTTAATAAATATTGTGAATGAATAAGAGAACAAATGAGTGGATAAACCAAGGCTGTGCTTGAGACCAGGCTTCCCCCACCCCCCAAATTTACTGTAGGGCATTTGTGCTTGCCAGAGAGACAGAGAGATACAGAGAGAGAGAAAAGGAAGGCATTTCTCCCAAGGGGCATGGTCTCACTCCAGTCCTTCTCTCAGGATTTTGGGTATGCACATATATATGCTTGGCATGTTTTTTTTTTTAAAGCCACTAAGTCTAGGACTTGAACCAAGTAGTCAGCCATGTGGCATTCAGCCACCTTATCCACCATGCCATTCCCTCAGGATTTTTGGGTATGCACGCATATGCACTTGGCATGTTTTTTCAAGCCACTGAGTCCAGGACTTGAACCAAGAAGTCAGCCATGTGGCATCCAGCCACCTTATCCACCATGCTGCCAGGTCCGAGCCTGGGCTTTTCTGCATAGTGCTCCAAATTATTTTTTCTGCAAATGTTATCAGTATGTTTGCTGATCATGATTAAAGTAATCTCTACTTCCAGAAAACCTTATATTTGTCTCTATTTTACATTGTAGTTTTATTTTTTCAAATTGCTGGGGGTGGGGGGAGGTAAGTAGAGAGAGGGGGAGGAAGCACCCACAATGGGGCATGGTCATGCCCTACCAGTCCCTTCTGTTCTCAAGCTGCAGTTGACCATATGGGATCCAGTTCTATCTAGGCTATGAGGCTAACCCTACTTCTTATTTTTTTCTATGTCAATTTATTGGTTGTATAAAAAAATAAGATGAATTTTTAAAATTCTTCTTGTAGCAACTTTATAATGCTTCAATTTATGGGAAGAAGGCATGTTTAGAACTTTAATGGGCCAACTTGGTAATTTAATAAACAGTCTAAGTTATGTATCTTCAGGATTTTTAGGATCATTGTTTTTGTACTGCTATCAGTATTTTCTCATTATATTCCTTTAAAGCAAAAATGAACAAAGCTTTATTTAAATATTACAATTCATTAAGTATTTATAAACAATCTTTCTAGTGGAGGTAAGGGGAAAGTGTTGTGTAGAAAAACATAGACAATGGGTGGAGGCCTGCATTCTGGACCATTGTGGTTTCTGTCACTAACTGGTTGTCTCATTTTAGGCAAGACCCTTAACATCTCTGGGTTTTAGTTTTTTCATCTGAAATGTAAGGGATTGGAGTAGATTTCTTCTAAGGCTCTTCTTTTTTTTTTTGAGAGAGCATTTTTGTTTGTTTTTGTTTGTTTGTTTGTTTGTTTGTTTGCTTGCTATAGGGCACGGGCGCGCTCGCCAGAAAGACAGAGAGAGACAGAGAGACAGAAAGCGAGAAATCACCCCCCAGGGGGGATAGCCACACCACAATCCCTTCTCCATTCTCCTCTCAGGATCTTGGGCACCCAAGCACACGTGCCCGGCGTGAGTTTAAGCCACCGGGTCCGGGACTCGAACCACAGTAGACTACATGGGAGTCCAGCGACATAGCCATTACGTCAACTGCTGGTCCCAAGGCTCTTCTGTTCCAGAAATGGATAATTGAAGATATTTGAATTTAACCTCCAAATTTCTATCCTTTGACTCTGTACTCCGAAAAACATCACAAGAAGATCATCTTGCTGTTTGGGAGAAGGTAGGGTTAGGCTCAGAGAGATCTGTTGTTGACAGTAAACTATAGGGCGTTTCTCAGTGACTGCCCTTCAACAGGCTTTGGGGTGGTATGGCAGCCTTGTAAGGCATGTTATTCTTGCCCTCAAGAGACTGGGGACTTAATCAAGTAGATAAGGCTCACATATGATTGGACAAGATTATGCGTAAAATCAATTGGTATAAAGTAACGTGCGGTGGGAGTTAGAGGAAGATCAATGTGGGCTAGAAAAATGTAATGAGGTTTTAAAATCCTCCTAGCTGAGGTAGCCTTCAAACAGATACTGTAGTCTTCTTTTAGGCTATTTGGGAAATGAACTCTTCTCACCAGCAACATGTTATACCATCTTTTAAGACTGGATAGTTCTTCAGTGACTTAATACCAATGTCATATGTCATGTTGTCCATAAATTCTTTGTAGAAACTTTCAAACCTGTAGCCTTTCTTTTTTTTTTTTTTTTTTTTTTTGAGAGGTTTTTGCTATAGGGCGCGTGCACTCGCCAGACAGACAGAGAGAGACAGAGAGACAGAAAGTGAGAAATCACCCCCCCAGGGGTGGATGTCCATGCTGCAATCCCTTCTCCTCCATTCTCCTCTCGGGATCTTGGGCATGCACGCACACATGTCCAGCATGAGTTTAAGCCCCCAGGTCCTGGACTCGAACCGCGGTCGACTACATGAGAGTCCAGCGACATAGCCATTACGCCAACTGCTGGTCCTAAACCTGTAGCCTTTCTAAGAGGGACCAGTGCTAATTGAATGAGAGGCTGTCAGCAAACATGTACTGAAACATGCTGGGTAAATAAAAATATAAGTGTTAGGTATAATTATTACCATTGTATGAGGGTAAAATGATTGATTTGATGCTTTTCTTTAGTTTTCTATAGGGCACATGCGTTTGTCAGAGACAGACAGAGGGGATAGAGAGAGAAGGTGAGAAAGCACCCCCCAGGGGGATGGCTACACCATGATCCCTTCTCCTTATTTTCCTCTCAGGATTTTGGACACACTTGCACACATGCCCAGTGTTTTTTTTTTTTTTAAAGCTACTGGGTCTGTGACTCGAACAATACAGTCAGCTATGTGAGATCCAGCCACGTTAACCACCACACCTCTCGCCAGCCCAAGGCTTGCTTTTTTTTTTTTTTTGAGATGTTTTTGCTATCAGGCACAGGTGCTGCTCACCAGAAAGAGAGAAACAGAGAGACAGAAAGTGAGAAATCACCCCCTGGGGGGATGGCCACGCCGCAATCCCTTCTCCTCCATTCTCCTCTCGGGATCTTGAGCACACACGCACGCACACACGCACGCACACGCACGCACACATGCCTGGTGTGTGTTTAAGCCACTGGATCTAGGACTCGAGCTGTGGTCAACTACATGGGAGTCCAGCAACATAGCCATTATGCCAATTGCTGGTCCTGGCCTTTTTTTTAATTGCCTGAGGGTGGGTGTGCTCACCAGAGAAAGACAGGGAGTCAGGGAGGGAGAGGGAGATGGAGAAAGCACCCCCTAAAGGGGTGTGGGAATGCAGCAATCCCTTTTCTCCATTTCTCCATCCTGGAAGGATTTTGAGCATGCACGCTCATGTACCCGGTGTGTTTTTCAAGTCACTGGGCTGGAACTTAAATTGGAGTAGGCCTTGTGGGATCCGGCTTCCATAAACTCTAGGCCCTGGAACAATCCCTGTCTCAAGATTTTAAAGACAGCATATGTAATTTCATATGGAAAATGATAGACTACTTTGAGGTTAGAGGGGATAGGACTGGGAGTGCTACTTTAAAAGAGAGAGAGAGAGAAAGAGAGAGAGAGAGAGAGAGAGAGAGAGAGAAGAGAGCAACCCCCGGGAGCATGGTTACACTGCAGTCACTTTTGTATTTCTTCATCCTCTTGGGATCTGGGGGCATACTTGCACATACACCGGGTGTGTTTTTTAAGCTGTGGGGGACCAGCAGGGAACCACTACTCTTCACCACTAGGCCACTGGGCTGGTTCAACACAGCACTCTTTTAAAAAATACTGTTAGGGGCCGGCAGGTGGCATGGTGGTTAGGGGTCCTGGACTCCCACATTTCCGACCCACAGTTCAAGTCCTGGACCTGGCTGCTTGCTTTCTCACTTTCTCTCTCTCTATCTCTCTGTCTCTCTCTTGCTCTGTCCCTCTCTGGTCAAACTAAAATAAATAAATAAAGTTAAATAAAATAGTTACTAAAAAAAAACCCAACTAATGTTGGTTCTTATCTCCAGGCATTCTAATTTAATTGGTATACGGTGTGACCTGGCACTGGGATTAAAAACAAAAACAAAAGAATTCTCCAGCGATTTTAATGTGAAGCATTCTTGAGAAGAAAGCAAAGGCAGGACTGTATCCTTGTGAAATCTTAGTTACCTCTACTGGCCTTGTTTGGAATTGCTTGTGGAAATGGTTGTTTAGATAAGTTTTCAGGTCTTCTTGGGTTGCTTCCTTATGTGCTTTTTGAGCTGCTCAGTGCTTTATCAGGCATAAACTGGCCCTGGGACATCTTTTTAATTTGAAGGAGGCTCTAGGGTATCTTTTTTTCCTGGTAGTTCAGAACCTACTTTATTCCTTAATATCCTTTTGGAATTCCCTGGTATACAGTGGGATTGAAAGCTCCCAATTTCTTATCTCTTTACTATTCCCAAAGAAAAACCCTTTCCATATGAAGGGTTTTATTTCTTATCACCATAGGAAAGCATACAAACCGCATACAATAGTGGTCCCTATGGAAGTTCCGACTTCCCCCTGAGATTGGTATTTGCACTGCTTCTGTTTTGTTGAGGACAGTGCTGAGCAGACACAGTCTGTATAGAGGCAAACAGTAAGGGGCTTTTTATTTAAAGTTTGTAGTATATCTTTGGGCTCCTCATGCTGAGAAGGCTAGGCATAAACTAGCTTTGTTTAAGGCTCGGACTCCTTGTTGCCTGCGATTTATAACTTTGGGGGCATATATTCACCAGCAGTACTTTTGCCGTGTCCACCAACAGTGTGCTTTCTCTCTGTGCCTCGTGTTAGTACAACCACATTCCCTCTAAGCAAAGTCCACGGTGGTGAGGAGCCTATACTTAAGCTTGTACTTAGTAGGGCTTTACCTTTTCCTTTTTTTTAAAAAAAGAATTATTTAATTTTATTTATTATTATTATTTGATTTGCAATAGGGGCTATGTGCTCTCAGAGAGAGAGAGAAAGGGAAAGTGAGAAAGCAAGCCGCCAGGTCTGGGACTTGAACCACGGTCAGCCATATGGGAGTCCAGTACCTTAACAACTATGCCACATGCCAGCTCTGGACTTTACCTTTTCTAGACAAGGCTCTCTCAGTGTGTGAATATCCCATTTCCTATTCTACCCTCCAGTGAATCTCCTGTTTTCTGCATAATGCCTTACAGTCTTGGTATTTGCTACTTTTGTGAGGTTGTGTAAAATCTCTGGCACTAGCCTTCTAATTAAATGCTAGGATTATAGCTACCTGCAACCAGATAACCCAGAAACTGAGCCTGGGCCTTCCTTGTGGCTTCCAGCTATGTGTGCACCACTGTAACCAAGCCTTAAGGAACATTTCTTTCTTTCTTTCTTTTTATTTTTTGAAGGTTTTTGCCATAGGGCACATGCGCTTGCCAGAGAGAGACAGAGACTGGGATAGGAAAAGTGAGAAATCACCTGCCAGGGGAGATGGCCATGCTGCAATCCCTCCTGGGATCTTGGGCACATATACACATGCACCTGGTGTGATTTTCAAGCCACCAGATCCAGGACTTGAACCATAGTTGGCCATGCGGGAGTCCAGCACTATAACCGCTATGCTACCTGCTGGCCCAGAAACGAGTTCTGAAGGAAATGAGAGACCCTAAATGGAATGAGTTTAGATTCTGAATTTTTGCGTTTTTTTAAAAGAGGTTTTTGCCATAGGGTACGTGTACTTGCTGGAGAGAGAGAGACAGAGACAGAGACAGTGAGAGGGAAAGTGAGAAATCATGCCCCCAGGGGGGTTGACCATACTGCAATCTCTTCTCTTCTCCTCCTGGGATCTTGGGCACACATGCACATGTGCCTGGCATGATTCTCAAGCCACCTGTTCCAGGACTCGAACTGTAGCCGGCCATGTGAGAATCCAGTGACGTAACTACAGTGCTATCTGCTGGCTCCAGATTCTGAAGTTCTAGACTTTTAGCTTTTGCCAAAGTTTAGGCAATAGAGGCAGTTGACCTGATTAAAAATCTTAGGCACATTGGTTTCTTCAGATCTTTTTTTTTTTTTTTTGCTATAGGGTGTGTGCGCTCGCCAGACAGACAGAGAGAGACAGAGAGACAGAAAGCGAGAAATCACCCCCCACGGGGGATGGCCATGCCGCAATCCCTTCTCCTCCGTTCTTCTCTCGGGATCTTGGGCATGCATGCACACGCGCCCAGAGTGAGTTTTAAGCCACCGGGTCTGGGACGTGAACCACGGTCGACTACATGGGAGTCCAGTGACATAGCCATTAAGCTAACTGCTGGTCCCGGTCTCTCCAAATCTTAATTTGATCATCTCTAAACTGAAAATAATAGCAACAGTACAAATATCTTTCTTGTGGAGTTATTGCAACTATTATGTGAGGTGACTTTTGTGAAGTGTGAACCTCAGAGTTAGGCACAGAAGAAGAGCTCAGTAATGGTCACTGTTGCAGTTCCTGCTGCTTCAGTTTGAATACCTTTGCTGCTGAAGAGTGGCAGTGATTAAGAGCCTGCTCTGTGAATCTTATTGCTGTCATTAGTCCAGTTGTTTGATGTTGGGCAGGTTATCTGACTTCTTGTTGCCTCAGTTTTATCTGGTCAGTGAGAACACCATTAATACAGGATGTTATAAGTATATAATGGGTTAATTCCTTTTGTAAAGTACTTAGAGCAGTGTCTATAATGAGTAAGGGATTATGGTTAAGGTTGTTGCTACTATTTAACTGACATACCTTCTTTGCCTCTGGTTTAAAATCTTTTCCTTTTTGATCTTGGAAATATATGTTTATATACTAGAACTTTCTAGACTGTCATTTTAACCTTCATTTGCCAAAATACCTAGGAATCTATGTTCTCAACTCTCCAGTGATGTCACTTTTCTGGCTTTGTTGTCATGCTAACCATAGAACCAACTCTCTTGTGACTGCTTTGGGACAGATTCTCAATAATTCTTCCACTGGTGTGAGGACATATAGTATAACACACAGGTTGTCCTAGAAGAGACAGAGGAGCCAGTAAGAATTTATGAACAACTATAAATATGTAAAAAAAAAAAAAGGTTAAGAATTTGATAGATAAAGCCAGCAGGTGGCATGGTGGTTAAGGCACTGGACTCCCATGTGATCCACCTTGGTTTGAGTCCTGGATCTGGCAGCTTAAAACTCGTGCTGCGCCAGGCGTGTGTGCATGTGTGCCCAAGATCCTGAGAGGAGAATGGAGGAGAAGGGGTTGCGGTGTGGCCATCCCCCCTGGGGAGTGATTTTTCGCTTTCTGTCTCTCTGTCTCTCTGTCTGGCGAGCGCATGTGCCCTATAGCAGAAAAAAAAAAAAAAAAAAAAAAAAAAGAAAGAAAGAAACAAACAAACAAACAAACTCGTACTAGGTGCTTGTGCATGTGTGCCCAAACTCCTGAAAGGAGGATGGAGGAGAAGGGATTGTGGTGTGGCCGTCCCCTCCCCAGTTAGGGGGAGGGGGATGATTTTTCACTTTTCCTCTTCCTATCTCTCTCTGGCAAGTGCATGTATCCTATAACATTTTAAAAAAAAAATTGGTAGTGAAATCTAGAACTTCCACTGTCTGAACTCAAATCTCTCTAGAAAAAGGTAGATTACATTTACTTGATTTTGTTAATATAGCAAATTTTAGTAATCCAATGTTGGTATTAATAATATTTTTATAAGAGCTAGAGAAATAAGCAGAAGTAGATTATTTGATGAGTTAATTCCCAACTTTTACTGCAATTATTATTTTAGTACAGTAATTAGTATACCCAGTTAGTGGTATAGTCATGGTTGTTGGAGGTTTGGCAGGATAGGTACACTTTAACAAGAATAGATGAGTGTTGTTCAAACATGGGAATCCCAGAATGTTGTAGGATATTAGAAAAGAAGAGTGGAAGTTTTCTGAGCAGGTCAGGTGAATTGGCAGGATAGAAAATTCTTTTATACATACCTTGCCACACACATCTACTAGATGAAGGTTTAATTGTATGGGTTTTGTATTTTAATATCTTGCAGAAGATTAAAAGTACATTAAAGGGGCCAGCAGATGGTGTAGCATTTACGTCACTGGACTCCCACATAGCCGACCACGGTTAAGTCCCAGACCCTGTGGCATGAAACTCACTCTGGACATGTGTATGTACGTGCCCAAGATCCCAGGAGGAGAATGGAGGAGAAAGGGATTATGGCATGACCATCCCTCCTGGGGGGTGATTCTCGTTTTCTGTCTGTCTCTCTCTGGTGAGCACACACTCCCTATAGCAAAAATCTCTCAAACACACACACACACACACACACACACACACACACACAACCTTAAAGAGTTTAATTAGATAGCAATAACTAAGGCCAACGGGAGATTTATTGAAAGCCTCTGTTAGAAAGCAAATTTCTAAGGTAGAACTACATTACATATTAGATTATATATCCCCCATCTGAAAATCTAGGATAGAAAATGCTCCAAAGTCCAAAACTCTTTGAGTGCCAACATGACACCACAAGTAAAAAATTCCACACCTGACCTCATGCAATAGGTTTCAGTCACAATGCTGTAATACATAAATGTGTCAAATTGACTTCTTGCTATGTGTATAAGATATATATGAATCATAAATGAATTTTCATGTTTAGACTTGAATCTCAGCCCCAAAATATGTACTTTATATATATGCAGAAATTTTGAAACTCCAGAATATCCAAGACCTGCAACAATATTGGTACCAAGATTTTAGATAAAGGATAAGCAACTTGTATTTCTGATACGTCAAATATATGCTGGCTCAGTAAATATTTGTTGAATGAAAGTGATTAAATGCTCTGAAAGTTTTGTTGCTTTTATACTTTACTGTGCTCATTTTTATTATTTTTTGAGATTTTAATAGTTCATTTTTGTGACTATTCCGCAGTAAGTGGGTTAAAATCGGAATGTTTTATTTGTGTTTATTATAGGAAATTTAAAAGTTCTCAAGGATTATTTTGCAGTAAGCTGTGAAATATTCTTGTAAAATATACTCTTTGACCATATTTATATTTTCTACCCAAAGAATTTTGTTTCAATCGATATAATCAAAGAGTTTGCTGGACACATTGGTGATTCATATATATTTGTTTACTCTTCAAGTCTTTCTAGTCCATAATATCATTATCTACTCCGTTTTTAAAGAATTGAAGTATAACCGTTCATTTTTTTCTTAATTTATACAAACACACACCTTCCT
>NW_006159659.1:5020301-5027437 GCF_000334495.1 Tupaia belangeri chinensis | reverse complement strand
TTTGGGGGGAGCGCATGTGCCCAATAGAAAAAAAAAAAAAAAAAAAAAAAAGAAAGAAAGAAAGAAAGAAAGAAACAAACAAACAAACAAACTCGTACTAGGTGCTTGTGCATGTGTGCCCAAACTCCTGAAAGGAGGATGGAGGAGAAGGGATTGTGGTGTGGCCGTCCCCTCCCCAGTTAGGGGGAGGGGGATGATTTTTCACTTTTCCTCTTCCTATCTCTCTCTGGCAAGTGCATGTATCCTATAACATTTTAAAAAAAAAATTGGTAGTGAAATCTAGAACTTCCACTGTCTGAACTCAAATCTCTCTAGAAAAAGGTAGATTACATTTACTTGATTTTGTTAATATAGCAAATTTTAGTAATCCAATGTTGGTATTAATAATATTTTTATAAGAGCTAGAGAAATAAGCAGAAGTAGATTATTTGATGAGTTAATTCCCAACTTTTACTGCAATTATTATTTTAGTACAGTAATTAGTATACCCAGTTAGTGGTATAGTCATGGTTGTTGGAGGTTTGGCAGGATAGGTACACTTTAACAAGAATAGATGAGTGTTGTTCAAACATGGGAATCCCAGAATGTTGTAGGATATTAGAAAAGAAGAGTGGAAGTTTTCTGAGCAGGTCAGGTGAATTGGCAGGATAGAAAATTCTTTTATACATACCTTGCCACACACATCTACTAGATGAAGGTTTAATTGTATGGGTTTTGTATTTTAATATCTTGCAGAAGATTAAAAGTACATTAAAGGGGCCAGCAGATGGTGTAGCATTTACGTCACTGGACTCCCACATAGCCGACCACGGTTAAGTCCCAGACCCTGTGGCATGAAACTCACTCTGGACATGTGTATGTACGTGCCCAAGATCCCAGGAGGAGAATGGAGGAGAAAGGGATTATGGCATGACCATCCCTCCTGGGGGGTGATTCTCGTTTTCTGTCTGTCTCTCTCTGGTGAGCACACACTCCCTATAGCAAAAATCTCTCAAACACACACACACACACACACACACACACACACACACAACCTTAAAGAGTTTAATTAGATAGCAATAACTAAGGCCAACGGGAGATTTATTGAAAGCCTCTGTTAGAAAGCAAATTTCTAAGGTAGAACTACATTACATATTAGATTATATATCCCCCATCTGAAAATCTAGGATAGAAAATGCTCCAAAGTCCAAAACTCTTTGAGTGCCAACATGACACCACAAGTAAAAAATTCCACACCTGACCTCATGCAATAGGTTTCAGTCACAATGCTGTAATACATAAATGTGTCAAATTGACTTCTTGCTATGTGTATAAGATATATATGAATCATAAATGAATTTTCATGTTTAGACTTGAATCTCAGCCCCAAAATATGTACTTTATATATATGCAGAAATTTTGAAACTCCAGAATATCCAAGACCTGCAACAATATTGGTACCAAGATTTTAGATAAAGGATAAGCAACTTGTATTTCTGATACGTCAAATATATGCTGGCTCAGTAAATATTTGTTGAATGAAAGTGATTAAATGCTCTGAAAGTTTTGTTGCTTTTATACTTTACTGTGCTCATTTTTATTATTTTTTGAGATTTTAATAGTTCATTTTTGTGACTATTCCGCAGTAAGTGGGTTAAAATCGGAATGTTTTATTTGTGTTTATTATAGGAAATTTAAAAGTTCTCAAGGATTATTTTGCAGTAAGCTGTGAAATATTCTTGTAAAATATACTATTTGACCATATTTATATTTTCTACCCAAAGAATTTTGTTTCAATCGATATAATCAAAGAGTTTGCTGGACACATTGGTGATTCATATATATTTGTTTACTCTTCAAGTCTTTCTAGTCCATAATATCATTATCTACTCCGTTTTTAAAGAATTGAAGTATAACCGTTCATTTTTTTCTTAATTTATACAAACACACACCTTCCTCATGTAAAACTGGAAATTCGGAAATACAGAAAAATGTTCCACTCTGTTTTAGCACCTGTTATTAAATGATCACCATTCATTTTGTCGGGTATACTTTTGTAAGATATAAACTTAGAAGTTATAACTTAGTTTTCTCCTTAGATCGGATGCTTCCTAAGGTTACCTCATTTACATTAGTAATATCTTGTTGTGACATTTTCAAATGGTGACATGCTATGTTGTGGGAATTCTTGTTAATCAGATAGACGTTTTGATTTTTGAATTTGTTTTACCTTTTCAAAAATATTGCCAGAGATGCATGTGCTCACCAGAGAGGGGATAGAGAAAAAGGGGGAGAGAAAGCACCTCCCTCCATGGGAAATGGTGACGCAGCAATCCTTTCTCCTCCATTTCTCCCTCTTTTTAGGCACACACATATGTGCCCAGAGTATTTTACAAGCGTCCAGGTGTGGAACTCATGTGGGCTCCAGCCATGTTAACCACCAGGCCATAGGCTAGCCCACCTTATTTCTGATTTTCATTTTGCCACACACTTTTTTTTTTTTGGAGAGATTTTCACTGTAGGGCGCGTGCGCTCGCCAGACAGACAGAGAGAGACATAGAGACAGAAAGCGAGAAATCACCCCCCCAGGGGGGATGGTCACGCCGCAATCCCTTCTCCTCCATTCTCCTCTCGGGATCCTGGGCACGCACGCACGCACGCACACGCACCCGGCGTGAGTTTGAAGCCACCGGGTCTGGGACACGAACCGGTCGACTACGTGGGAGTCCAGCGACATAGCCATTACACTAACTGCTGGTTCCCTGCCACACACTTTTTAAGATTTTTTTTTATTTGAAATAGCTTTTGGGCATTTAAGATGGTAACATATATTTGAATAGACTGAGATCTTCTGTAAATCCTAGTACATGTCCCTGGTTTTAGTTATAAGAGAAGAAATCACTCAGAGTTTTTTTATGAATGTGGTGACCTTTTTCCGGATATTTTAAAACTTTAAAAAAATGTATATTTTATTTATTATTAAGTTTGCTATAGGGCATGTATGCTCACCAGAGAGAGATGGGAGTGGGGGCACTGGTGGAGTGAGAAAGCAAGCTATCAGGACCGGGACTCAAACCACAGTCAGCCGTGTGGGAGTCCAGTGTCCTAACCAACACACCAGCTGTTGGCCCCTCAGATATTTTCAATAAATTGACATTTCTAGTTTAAATAGGGCCAGCAGGTATTGTAGTGGTTGCATCAATGGACTCCCACATGGCTGACACAGTTTGCATCCTGGACCCAGTTGCCTCAAAATCACACCTGCGTGCCCAAGATCATAGGAGGAAAATGAGGAGAAGGGATTGCAGTGTGGCCCTTCCTCCTTGAGGGTGTTTTCTCACTTTCCCTCTCACTGTCTTCTCCCACACAGCCCCTTCCTACCCACTGTCTGAGAGTACACACCCTAAGGCAAAAGCCTCTACAAAACAAAAATAGAAAAGGTATGCAGATCAAATTGATAAATGACCAGAAAGTTTGCTTGGTGATAAAGAATGTTGCCAAAGAAGTTGTTACAGTTCCACATCATATAGAATCTCTTCATTATCAGTGTCCATTCTTTTATTAACTAATCACCTTTTTCTTCTTAATTTTACAGAGTTCATAGAGTGGAGACAACCTTGCTGAAGATGAAGGATATACAATATTAGAGAGATTTTTCTTTCAAAAGGCCTTGATTGTTGGCTTGTGTCTAGTTGCTACTTTTCAATCAAGTCTGTTTGCTTCATCAGAAATGTTTTTTACAATCTCAAGGAAAAATATGTCCCAGAAATTGAGTTTACTGTTGCTTGTATTTGGACTCATTTGGGGATTGATGTTACTGCACTATACATTTCAACAACCAAGACATCAAAGCAGTGTCAAGTTACGTGAACAAATACTAGATTTAAGCAAAAGATACGTTAAAGCTCTGGCAGAAGAAAATAAGAACACAGTGGATGTTGAGAATGGTGCTTCTATGGCAGGATATGGTAAGATAACCATAGACTATTTCTAATTTTCTCTTTAACCTATCCCATTTAAAGATAGTCATGGAAACTGAACTTGTTACTTTATGTGTAGATCTTTACAAAGTAATTTTTTCATTTTATTATGGAAATTTTCAAATGTACTGAAGAATAGAAGTAATGTAATACTTATACATTCCTCACCCAGATTTAGCCATTATTAACATTTTGCAACTTTTGTTTTGTTTAATTGTTGAAGAATATTCAAATTATAGAAATGGTGACATGTCTTTCGAGATATTTATCTTTCTAAAAAGTTGTATTAGGACCAGCAGATGGCATAGCAGTTACGTCCCTGGACTCCCACATGGCCAACTGCAGTTTGAGTCCCCTGCCTGAAGGCTTGAAACACACTGGGTGCATGTGCGTGCATACCCAAGAAGGGATTGTGGTGTGGCTATCCCCCCTGGGGAGTGATTTCTCACTTTCTGTCTCTCTGGTGAGCCCCTGTGCCCTATCGCAAAAAAGTCTCTCTTAAAAAAAAAAAAAAAAAAAAAGAAGTTGTATATATGGATCTGTTTGACAAATGACCTTTGTCTACATAATACAATGCAGTTATCATGCCTAGTTTAAATTTGAATTTTTCTTCATGGTTCCAATATGAACATCAGTTGTATAGTATCTATTAATTCCTTTTTTAAAAAAATTATTTTATTTACCTTTATTTATTTTAATTTGACCAGAGAGGTACAGAATGAGAGAGAGAGAGAAAGTGAGAAAGCAAGCCTCCATCTGGGACTTGAAATGCATTGGTGGTTAAGGGCACTGGACTCCCACAAGACCACTGAGCCTTTTTCTCTCACTCAGATCCCAGAACACCAACTGGCCTCTACTTTTCAGCGAGAGATTTATAGTGGCGGCCATGTGGGAGTCCAGTGCCTTTTACCACCATGCCACTTGCCTGCCCCAGCATCTATTAATTCCTAAGAAGAAGGATTTGCCTGTATCTCCAATATTGTTTCTTTACCCTTCTCTTTTTCACATCCTGTGTTCTTGATGTTGTTTTAAAATTTTTTCAGTTTTTGCTATAGGGTGTGTACACTTGTCAGAGATAAAGAGGAAGAGAAAGAGAAAAAGTGAGAAATTATCTCTCAGGGAGGATGGCCATGCCACAATCCCTTCTCCATTTTTCTCAAGGGATCTTGGGCATGCACGCACACATGCCAGTGTCTTTCAAGCCACCAGGTTCAGGACTTGAACTGCACAGTCAGCCATGTGGGATCCAACACCTTAACCACCATGTACCTGTTGGCCAAAGGGTTCTTGCTGTGTTCTAAGTTCCTTATGACACTCTCACTTCTTTTTTTCCCTTAAGATTTTTGCCATGGGCATAGGCATTCACCTAAGAGAGAGAGACAGAGAGAGACAGTGACAGGGAAAGTGAGAAATCACCTCCTGGGGGTATGGCCATACTGGAATGCCTTCTCTTCCATTCTCTTCCTGGGATTTTGGGCGCGTGCACACACACATGCGCCCTGTGTGATTCTCAAGCTTCCAGATCCAGCATTCAAACTGCAGCTGTCCATGTGGGAGTCCAGCACCTTAACTACCACACCACCTGCTGGCCCTGGCACTCTTACTTTTGATCAACTGGCTATAAATGCAGGGGTTCCCACTACTCTCTCACATTCGAAAGTTTGTAAGAATAACTCATAGAACTCACTGTAAGCACTATGCTTAACGGTAACATTTCTACAGTAGCAAAAGAATACAAATCGGAACCATCCAAAAGGAGACACACATAAGGCAAGGTGCAGAATGTTCCAAACACAGTTTCCACTGTTCTTTCATCATGGAATTGGAATATATGCTGGCACACTGATGTGTGATAATGTCAGAATAATGCAGAGTAATATACAGAGTTATGCCAACTAGTAAAGCTCACTTAAACTTCATATTATTGGGGTTTTATTACATAAACGTGATTGATTGGATCATTGGTCACATGATTGGACACAGTCTTCAACCTTCCTGCCTTCCCTAGAGATTGGACTAATCACATGGTTGGACTTTCTGGCATAGCTGGCTCCCATCCTGAGATACATCATTAGCACAAAATATCGAGGTGCTCACTCTTAAGTCAGCTTTATTAATGTAAACTAACTGGTGTAGTCCCTAAGGTCTACCATGACTAACAAAGACACTCATCACTCATGAAATTTCAAGCATCTAGTGCTTCCTACTAGGAACCAGAGACAAAGACCAGCTAAATTCCTTCTTATACAGTATCTTATCTATCTATCTATCTATCTATCTATCTATCTATCTATCTATCTATATTTATTTGGGGTTAATCTCTAACACTGTATTTAGTACTTTTTTTTTTTTTGAGCTGGTCAGATTTCTTAGAGAATTACTACAAATCTCTTACTGAAAAGTAGAGACCAGCTGGTGTTCTGGTATCTGAGTGAGAGAAAAAGGCTGGGTGGTCTTAGCATGTACTATGTAAACTTTGATTTAGTTCCTCAGTTTTTCAGCATGGTAGCTAAGCTCTCAAGTGCTTTACCCCCTTCAGAAAATACATCTCATATCTTCTGCAATGAGGGAAGATTCAGAGTGGTAAAGAGAATTTAGGAATCAGATTCCTTCATAAACAGGTTTTTACCTGTCCTTCAGTTTTTAGTCCCTTCTTTACTCTGATTTTCATTCGTACCTAAAGTGAAACTCCTGAGCCTGTCTATGTAGAAAATGGATTGCTTTTATGGCAGCTTCGAAAGTCTTGTTGCTGTTATCTGCTTTCTTGTTACCTTTGGCCTTGTGGGATTGTACTTTTTAAAAAAATGGAAAAGAGAAAACAACTTTATTGTTTTGTAGGGTATTCAGCATCAGGGCAGGTTAAATGACTGTATTCACTTTACCATTTTTACCTGGGAATGCCCAAATAATTTCTATTTGTTTATTTTCCCCTTTATGATGATTTTCATGAAGTGGTGAGGGTTAGTCTGTACTTACTTTTTGGATTAAATTTAGATGACTTTTCAATTTAAATTTAGAAATTGAAAAGATTGGGTATAAACTAAGATGGAGGTACTGTGGGAGATACAGATGCAGAAATTATATTGTTTTGCATTCTGTTTAGTCCAGATACACCAATAGAAACAATGACGTGGATTCTTTTTTTTTTTTTTTTGAGGAGGTTTTGCTACCGGGCGT
>NW_006159659.1:5001049-5020090 GCF_000334495.1 Tupaia belangeri chinensis | reverse complement strand
TAGTCCAAAAACCCCAAAAGAAACAATGGCGGGGGTTTTTTTTTTTTTTTTTTTGAGAAGTTTTTGCTACAGGGTGTGTGTACTCACCAGACAGATAGAGAGAGACAGAGAGACAGAAAGCGAGAAATCACCCTCCAGGGGGGATGGCCACGCCGCAATCCCTTCTCCTCTATTCTCCTCTCAGGATCTTGGGCACGCATGCACCTGCGCCTGCATGAGTTTTAAGCCACCGGGGTCCAGGACGTGAACCGCAGTCAACTACATGGGAGTCCAGCGACATAGCCATTACGCTAACTGCTGGTCCCAGTGGATTCTTAAAGAATAGGAAAAATACTTGAAAGAGAATGTCTTTTATTTACCATGGTAACAGTAGTATTTTATAAGGTAGCCATCTGTGCTATGTGCCCAGCTATGTGTAATGGCCACATATTTTATAGATATGTTTATGAAGAAACAAACAAACTGATAGAACCTTTAAAAAAATTCATAAGACCACTGCTCAAATCTCATCTCACTTTATTTTTCTTTATTATACTACTGACAACTTTAAATATGTTGGAAACTCATTATACTAAATTATGCGCATAGTATCAGTTCTTCAAGAAAAGGTTAATCTGTGTTGATTATACCTTGGTTTATAGAAATTGAAAAGTAGACAATATACATTTATAAAGTGTTCTAACAGGTTTGTTTTATTTTGGTCATAAAAAATTAATAAGTCAATACATGGTTTGTGTTAAAAAAATTGTAACTTAATTGCCAAGGCAATGGTATTAAAAGGTGGGACCTTTGGGAGGTGATTCGGTCATGAGGGCTCCACCCTCATGAATGGGCTCAGTTCCCTGATAAAAGAGGTTTCAGAGGGCCACGTCTGTGGCCTGGTGGTTAAGGCAACCAGATCCCACATGGCTGACCCCACAGTTCAAACCTTGAGAAACAAGCGTAGTGCATGAGTGTGTGCCTAAAATCCCAAAAGGAGGGAGAAATAGAGGATAAGAGATTGAGAAATGACCATTCCCCATAAGTGTGTCATCTCCTTTCCCTTTTTCTCCATCTCTCTCTAGTGAGCATATATACCCTCTGGCAAAAATTTAGGAAAAATGAAAAGAAAGCTTCTTCCCTTCTGCTACCTGAAGACACCTAGATATCACCATCTATGAGAAATAGTCCCCCACCAGACACCGAATCCGCTGGTGCCTTGATGTTGGACTTCTTAGCTCTAGAACTGGGAGAAATTTCTATTATTTATAAATTACTCAATCTATGGTGTTTTTGTATAGCAGCTTAAACAGATTAAATTATTGACAGATCTTAGAATTCTCTGAAAAAGATTTTGAAGCAGCCATGTTGAAAATGTTCCAGGGGGCACTTAACAAACATGAAATAAATGAAAAAAATAGAAAGTTTCAACAAAAAGAATCTCAGAAAAATAGGACATATGAAGAGCCAAATGAGAATTTTAGAACTGAAAAATACAACTGACATAAAAAGCTCAGCAAATTGGCTCAACAACAGAATGGAGAAGACAGAGGAAAGAATCAGTGACCTGGAAGATAGAACTGTGTATTTATTTATCTGGATAACAGTGACAAAATAGACAAAAAACAAACAAAACAGTAGAGCTTCAGGAACCTGTGAGATTATAAAAAAGATATAACATTTATGCTATTGGAGTTCAGGAAGAACAGGAGAAAGGGAGACAAGTTAGAAAAATACTCTAAAATAAAGGCTCCAGACTTTTCAAATTTGGCAAAAAACCGATCTCACATTCAGGCAGCTGAGCAAACACCAAGTAGGATAAATTCATGCCAACAAGTCCATGCCAAGACACATCATGATTAAAATTTGAAAACTAAAACAAAAAGTCTTGGAAAAAACTAAAAAATTGCATCTTGCTTAATGGGAAATGTTTTTTCTAATTTTTCTAGGTATATACAATTTATTTATTTACATGGATAAACTGTGCTACATACCTAAATTTATATATATATAGAACACTTCAACAACAGTGGAATACATGTTTTTCAAGAATTTCTAGAGGGCCAGCAGGTGGCATGGTGCTTAAGGTGCTGGATCCCACATGGCTGACTCAGTGTTTCAAGTCCTAGACTTGGCAGCTTGAAAAACACTCTGGGTGCCTGTGTATGCATGCCCCAAATTTTAAGATGAGAATGGAGGAGAAGGGATTGTGGCCTCCTGGGAGGGGGGTGATTGCTCACTCCCCCCCCCCAGTCTCTTTCTGATGAGCACATACTCCCATCACAAAAATTTAAAAAGCACAGAATTCCTGGAATAGTCACCAAAATAGGCTGTATCCTGGGTCATAAAACAAATCTCAGCCAACTTAAAAGAATTGAAGTCTGTGAGTGAGTATATTCACTAACCACAGTGGAATCAAATTTTTATCAGTAATAGAAAGATAATAGGAAAATCTCTAATGGTTGGAAACTAACCAACATACTTTTAAATGTACAAGTGAAAGAGGAGGTCTCAAGTGATATTAAATACATTAAACTGAATTAAATGAAAATTAAACAGTGAAATTGTGGGACATGGCTAAAGCAGTGCTGAGAGGATTATTTAGAACACCAAGTACATACATTAGGCAAACAGGAAAAGTTTCAAATTCATGATTGAAGGTCTTACCTCAAGAACCTAGAAAAATAAAAGAACTGGCCCCTTAGCATACTGGTTAAGTGCTGTGCACTAGGAAGTAGTGGCTGACTGTGGTTCACATCTTAGCCCTAGCAGCTCGATAAGCATGCAGGGGGCATACAGATGTGTTTTCCAGATTCTGGGTGGATAGAGAAATGAAGGAAAAATGATTGTAGCATGACCACACCTCACTGCGGGGATGGGGTGCTTTCTCTCCCTCTCTCTCTCTCTCTCTTGCTTTGGTACACATGTGCCATTTGGCAATAAAAAAGAAAGAGAAGAAAAAAGCAGAATAAATCTAAAGCAAACAGAAAGAAGGAAATAATAAAGATAAGAGCAAAAGTCAATGAAATTGGAAAGACGAAAACAATAAAGGCAACGACACATACAACTTGTCCTTTGAAAAGGTCAAAGAAATTGGCAAACTTCCTAAGACTGAAAAAAGAGAAGACATGAATTACCAATATCAGGAGTAAAAGTGAGTGTACTCAGTATAGACCATGCAGATGTCAAAAGGATAATAAGAGAACATTAGAAAAAAACTCTACACAAGTAAATTTGATAACTTGTTGAAATAAATCAGTTCTTCAAAAAACAGAAACTGCTACAACTCATCCAATATGAAATAGATCGTTTGAATAGTCCTATAACTATTAGAGAAATCAAATTTAGGGGCCAATGGATGGCACTTTGCTGGACTCCCACATACTTGACAGTCGTTTAAATCCCGGTCCTGGAGGCTTAAAACTCATGCTAACTCACGCTAGGCACACAAGCTTGCATGCCCAAAATCCTGACAGGAGAATGGAGGAGAAGGGATTGTGGTATGGCCATTCACCCTGGGAGGTGATTTCTTGCTTTGACTCCCCACCTTTTCAGTGAGTGCACGTGCCCCATAGCAAAAATTTCTATTAAAAAAAATGAAATTTATAACTTAAAAACTTCTAAGAGAGAGGAATAGCAGTTGGCATAATGGCTATGTTGCTGGACTCCCATGTAGTCGATGGTAGTTTGAGTCCTGGACCTGGTGGCTTAAACTCACACCGGGCGTGTGTGCGTGCATGCCCAAGATCCCAAGAGAATGGAGGAGGAAGGATTGCGGCATGGCCATCCCCGCCCCCCGGGGGGTGATTTCTCACTTTCTGTTTCTCTGTCTCTCTGTCTTTCTGGCGAGCGCACATGCCCTATAGCAAAAACTTCTCAAAAACAAACAAACCAAACCAAAACAAAACAAACTCCTTAGAAAGAAACCTCAAGGTCCAAATGGTTTTTCTAGAGAATTCTACCAGAAGTTTAAAGAATTAACATTTTGTGCAATCTTTTCCAACAAGTAGGAGAAGGGAACACCTTCAAATTCATTTTATGAATTATCCTTATATCAAAACCAGACAAAGAGGGGCCAAAGTGTCATGATAGATAAGTTGCTGGAACCCACATGGCTGACTCTGCGGTTTGAGTACCGGACATGGTGATTTGAAAAACATGCTGGGCATGTGTGTATGTGCCTAAGATCCTGGGAGGAGAGTAGAGGAGAAGGGATTATATTACTCACTATCCCTCCTCCCCCTTTGGCGAGTATATGCTTCCTATAGCAAAAAATCTAAAACAGAACAAACCCCCCAAAACAAAAAGTATAAAAACTAGGACCAGCAGGTGGCATGGTGATTAAGGTGCTGGATTCTTATGTGGCTTACTTTGGATTGAGTCCCATACCTGGGGGTTGCGAGTGTGGACCTGCTCCAGGAAGAGAGTCAGGGAGAAGGGATTGAGGGACTGCTACCCTCCCTAAGAATGATTTCTCATTTTCCTTCTCACTGTTTGTCTTTCTTGCTGGTGAGCATATTTATGTACCTAGGTCTTTCATTTATATTTAATGTTTTGATAACATATTTTGGCCCACTTATGATATCTAAACAGTGTGCCGTACAATCTTAAGTAGAGTAATAATAGAGTATTTGTTGAGTGACGTAATTTATTCACTCAATGGGAGAAGGTAGTTATATTAAATATGTAAAAGATGAAATGTGCATTTAACTACGGAGGAGATGAGGTTTCATTTATTTATTTTCCTTTAAATTTATTCCATGAATGAGAAAGATATAGTATGTTCAACAGAGTCTCAACACTGTGAGACTTCTAAATTTTCTTGCTTGTACTATACCACCCCCCCCAACTCAAGCCAGCCAGGATCATGGGCACATGTGCGCACATCTACTCAAGGAAGTTTCTGGCCCAACTGTAACCTTTCCACGTGGGTCTGCTCCACACAGGTTATGTTTTCTAACTGTGTTAGCCCTTGAAATTTTTGAGAGAACTTTTACTTCATAATGTTCTCTTTGGTGTAATACTTAGCTTCTGTTTCTTAGGAAGCTCTCTGTTTTATTGCTTGCTGCATGGTAAAACTTTATAGTGGGTAATTTATTTTGATAAGAAGTGACTTTAGGGCCAGCATATGGTGTGGTGGTTAAGGTGCTGGACTCCCACATGGCTGACTATGGTTTGAGTCCCAGACATGGTGGCTTGCTTTCTCACTTTCCTCTCTCTCTTTCTCTTTCTGGTGAGCACATGTCCTGTAACAAATTAAAAAAAAAATGGTAATGGTAATAAAATTAAGTAAATACCTTAAAAAAATAAGTGTCGATGGAAAAATAACCAACTGTAAAATTAATAATGAATAATCAATGTGGTTTATTTCCAAGCCAAATATGAGTGACCTAGGCCCGGGGAAGAGGCATACATGCCTTTCTCGGGGTGATCATGTACAGGGGTTCCTTTTATTTGTTTTTGAGATTGACAGACAACATTTAGTGAAAAGATTTTCCATTGGTCTGGCCCAAAAAGGCGGGGCATATAGAAGTTGGGGCTTGTAGGTTATAGGTGGGTTCCACAGTTCTTAGGTTGGTGATTGGAAGGGAAGATCTGTGTCTTGGGAAGAGATTGGTTAAAGAAAGGCTTAATCTACATCTCAAAGGAAGGGAAGTTCTGTGTCTTGGGAAGAGATAAGCAAAAGAATGTACTGTAATGGGTTGAAATATACATCTCAAAGTACTATGCCAGGGACAGGAGGTAGGAAGAATTCTGTTAATGTTTGTGGACATGACTTCTCTAGTCCCTTTTGAAAAGATTTTGGAAAAATAGGAAAAGTAGTCAAACTTCTGTCCACAGTAGTGACTTCAAGGGAGCTGGACAGTGATACAATGGTAACAGTGCTCTTTGAGGCTAACTCACATGGGAAGATTCCAGGTTCCTGTCTCGAGACCTCCCCAGCACATCAGACACACACTTGTCTATAATCCATGAATGAGGTTGGGAGTAGATTGTGATATGGGGGTGCCTATCTCACTTTTTCTTTCTTCTCTTGCTCATGGAAAAAAGAAATAAACTTTTTAAAAATAATGACTTTTAAATTTTCTTGCTTGTACTTTACCACTACTGATGCTTAATGATGGTAAAACATAAATTTGAACTTGAAAAATATGAGGAAAAAACTTCTTTTTTTTTTTTTTGAGAGAGATATTTTTGCTATAGGGTGTGTGCATCTGACACAGAGAGAGAGACAGACAGACAGAGAATGTGAAATCACCCCCCCCGCCCCCCCGGGAGATGGCCATGCCACAACCCCTTCTCCATTCTCTTCTCAGGATCTTGGGCATGCACCCACATGTATCAGGCATGAGTTTAAAGTTGCCAGATTCAGGACTTGAACTATGGTCAACTACTTGTTGGTCCAGTTATGTAACCATCTGCTGGTCCTCATGCAAGTATTTAATACACGGTACAAATCAAAGTATTTTCTGGGACCAGCATATGGTGTAATGGTTATGTCACTGGACTCCCATGTAGTTGACCATGGTTTGAGTCCTGGACCTAGCAGCTTAGAACTCAACACTGGGCACATCCTTCTTCCTATTGTTGACGGAAAAAATAACCAAGTTTAAAATTAATAATTAATAATTAATGCGGTTTATTTCCAAGCCAAATATGAGTGACCTAGGCCCGGAGAAGAGGCAGACATGACTTTCTCGGGGTGATCATGTACAGAGCTTCCTTTTATTTGTTTTTGAGATTGACAGACATCATTTAGTGAAAAGATTTTTCATTGGTCTGGCCCAAAAAGGCAGGACATGTAGAAGCAGGGGCTTGTAGGTTATAGGTGGGTTCCACAGTTCTTAGGTTGGTGATTGGAAGGGAAGATCTGTGTCTTGGGAAGAGATTAGTTAAAGAAAGGCTTAATCTACATCTCAAGGAAAAGGGAAGTTCTGTGTGTTGGGAAGAGATAAGTGAAAGAATATACTGTAATGAGTTGAAATATACATCTCAAAGATACTATGCCAGGGACAGTAGGTAGGAACAATCCTGTTAATAGAAAATAAATGGTCTGTTAATGTTTGTGGGCATGATTTCCCCAGTCCCTTTTGAAAAGATTTTGGACAAATAGGAAAAGTAGTCAGACTTCTGTCCACATGTGCATGTGTGCCCAAGATCCCAAGAGAATGGAAGGAAGGGATTGCAGTGTGGCCATCCACCTTGGGAGTGATCGCTCACTTTCTGTCTCTCTGTCTCTTTCTCTCTTTTTAGTGTGTGTACGTGCCCTATAGCAGAACTCTGTCTCCCCAAAAAATCCTTAAGTGTTCATTAGTCATTTTGCATTTTCCTACTGTTTGGTTCCATTTTCGTGTGTATGTACATTTACCTTTAGTTATATCTGCCTCTATACAACAGACTGAGGGAGCTAACATAAAAGTACAAACAAAACATTACTGAGATATTAAGAAAAGATATATTATGACATAAGTAGAGGGTCTGCAAAGGCATGTGTATATGCTGTTTGTGCTGATCCTATGTGTGGTTGCCCTCAGGTTTATTCTGTACTCTTCCTGTTCTGTTTTGTATCCCAAGGGATGGTAATCCCAGTAGGTGGCATTTTCCAAACTCCCAGGCAGAAGTCAACTGGGTTCAGCCAGTGGGAGGCACTGGCAGGGGTTTGGAAAGTAGGAAGGGAAAGTCAAAGTTCTCTCCTTCCTCTCTGCATCAGGTGGGGTCTCCAGTGGTACTCTTGTCACCTTTGTAGTGCCAGTTTCTGCCAGACACTTTGCCTTGGTTCTGTTTTTCTACTGGGTGACTTGAATTCATGCTCTGGTAGATCACTGTTTTCTCCTTTTGTTCTATAGGTTTAGGGATGATAATGGATTCTTGCCGTGCCTCGCAATCCCTGATAGTGTTTAGCATCCTTAGAATCTTTTATGTCAATTTTTTAGCATATCTAGTAGTAGTATACCCTTCTTTTCATTTTTGTATATCATGAAATGATCAGGCAAGGTACTTTTTGATAGTATCTGTGTTCTTAACATTTGTAATAGCCCATTCTTTTTATTTTCCTTCTTGAGCTAAAAGGTAGGATTTTTTCCCTTTCATTTATGATAGTGTGTACGTCTAAGCATGTGACAGAGAAACAGAGAGAGAAGATCTGATCAGACCACGATCCCCTTTCTCCTGTCCTCTAACCTGTCTGGTCTTGGGCACTGGTGCATGTGTCCAGCATATTTTAGCTGGATTGGGCCAAGACTCAACCCATGGTTGCCAAGTGGGCATCTTGCTTCCCTTAAGGAGCACATAACTGCTGTCCCATGTGGCTGGCCTTACATTCTTATTGACTGATTGATTGATTGGAGATAGACAGGCACCCTCAGCAGAGTCCTCATAACATGATTTATCCTCAGCTCCATCCAGGTCTGGTCACAGGCACAGGTGTGCAGCATGTATAGGGAGGTCTTGTAACAGGAATCTTGGACTTTCCCATGTGGGACCAGTTGTGTTGTCCCTGCACCATCATCTGGTCCTATATTCACATTTTTTTGATAAACTTTTTTTTTTTAAATGGGGATTGTTATTTAATTAATTAATTTATTTATTGAGAGATTTTTACTATTGGTTGTGCGAGAAGTCACCTCCTGGGAGGATGACCATGCCACAGTTCCTTCTCCATTCTCCTCTTGGGATTTTGGGTACATGTGCCTGGCGTGTTTCAAGCCTCTGGGTCTGAGACTCAAACCACAGTTGACTATGTGGGATTCCAGCAACATAACCATTATGCTGGTCTTGATAAACATTTTCTAATTACCTTCTATCACAACCCACCACTACTGCTCTCACTGATCCTTTCAAATACCTTTTTTCCTTTTAAAAATTGTGATTATGTATGTATGTATATATAAAACACTTTTGTAAAACATATATAAAACATGAAATTTGCCATTTAACTATTTTTAAGTGTGAAGTTCATTGATATTAAGTACATTCACAATGGTATACAACCATTACTGCTGTCTCTTTCCAAAACTTGCATCACCCCAAACAAGAAACCCTGTAACCATTAGGCAACAGACCTTCATTTCCCCCTTCCCTTGGCTCTTAATAACTTCTATTCTACTTTCTGTCTCTGTAAATTTGCCTACTCTAGATATTACATAAACACAGGAGTATGTAATGTTTGACTTCTGCTTATTTCAGCTTTTTTAACATCTTCAGGATTCATCCATCTTGTAGAATACATCAGAATCATTTCTTTTTATAGCTGAATAATAACCCATTTTAAGTCAATACCACATTTTATTTATTTATTTATCCATTGATGGATACTTGGATTGTTTATTGTGAATAAAGCTGAAGTGAGCATTAGTGTATCTCTTTTGTGTTTTTGCTTTCAATTCCTTTGCGTATATACCTAGGAGTGGAGTTCCTTGGTCATATTGTAATTCTCTGTTTAGCCTCTTCTTTGTTTTTTGGCTATAGGGTGAGTACATTGGCCAGAGAAAGAGAGAGAAAGCATCTCCTAATGGGGTGTGATCATACCACAATCCTTTCATCCCTATTTCTCCATCCTGTCAAGAAATTTGGGGCATGCAATCACAGACACCTGATGTGTTTTTCAAACAGCAAGGGCCAGGCTTCAAACTGTGGTCAGTCATGTATGATCTGGCTCCCATGCATAGCACCCAAGCACTGTGCTCTGGGGTCAGACCTGTGTTTAGTTTTCTGAGGAACTGCTCTAGCAATTGTACCAATTTATATTTTCACCAGTAATGTAAGAGGGTTTCATTTTCTATATATCCCCACTAGTACTTATTGTCTTTGATTTAATAGACATCCTAGTAAGTTTAAAGTGGTTTGATACACATTTTTCTAATGCTAGTGATGCTAGGTATATACATATTTTTTTAGTTATTTAATTTTTAAAATTATTTTTTAAACTTGCTATAGCACATGTACACTCACTAGAGAGAGACAGAGACAGAGAGAGGAAAAGTGAGAAAGCAGGCTCTCAGGTTCAGGAATCAAACAGCAGTTGGCCTGTTGCAAGTCCAGAGCCTTAACCACAACACCATCCCTGTTAGGTCCCTGTTAAGTATCTTTTAATGTGCTTATTAGTCATTTGCATATTACCTTTGGAGAAATGTCCTTGCAAGTGTTTGCCCATTTAAAAAACAGGGTGTGGGCTAGCCAGTGGCGTGGTAGTTAAGATGGCTAAATCTTCGTTGGCCAGTTGCACAGTTCAAGTCCTGTATCTGGCTGCTTGAAAAACACCCTGGGCACACATACGTGTGTGTGTGTGTGTGTGTGTGCACCCAATATCTAGACAGGAGAATGGAGGAAAAGGGATGTGCCCCCCCCCCCCCCCCCAGGTTCTTTCTCACTTTACCTTTCTCTCTCTCTCTCTCCAGCAAGTGTATCTCCCTATAGCAAGTTTGTTTGTTTAAATTGGGTTCTTCATCCTTTTGTCCTTAAGTTATAAGAGATCTTCATATTTGTATGTTTTGGAAAGTAAGTCTGTGTGAGATAAGCAATTTGCAGTTTTCCAATTCTATATGTTGTCTATACACTTTGATAATATCCTTCAATATCTCTAAATTTTAAATTTTGATAAAGTTCAATTTATTTTTTCTCATGTTGTACTTTTATATTTTAGTAACAGAACCACCAACAATTTATCAGTTGTTAGATGAATTTCTCCTGGTAATCCAAATTAGGAGTTGCGTTGCTTTTTTGGTCCAGATTCAACAAAAAATAACATACTAACTGCCATTAATTGAGTACCTAATATGTGCTAGGTACTTTTGGGAAAACTGAGAAAAGAGAATTCTAAAAAAGAAAAGGCTCAGAATTTTTGCCAGGTAAATTCTGCTGAAATTTCTTAACCTTTCAAAGAAGTCAAAAGACATAGTTTTCTCTACCATTTCTCTGGATGGCATGGAAGAACTACCGCTATGGTATCCTCATCACTGATCAAGTTCATGGCATTTGCCCTGAACCCTAGGCTCCCCTATACTTTATCCTGTGGATATTCCAGGTTTCTTGTTTCTGCTTCTCCTTGAATCTCTTACATAGCTAACTTTTACCATACATGCCTAGTCCATAGTATTCTTTACAGACTGCTTAAGAAAGTCAGGATAATGGCTGGCTGAGGCTGGGAGTGGATGGTGATGTGACTACCCTGTTGGCAGTATCTGTTTCTCTTTCTGAAATATTTAAGTATATAACATGTTTTATTTTTTTGGAGAGGTTTTTCGCTATAGTGCACGTGCGCTCGCCAGACAGAGAGAGACATAGAGACAGAAAGTGAGAAATCACCCCCCAGGGGGGATGGCCACGCCGCAATCCCTTCTCCTCCATTCTCCTCTCGGGATCTTGGGCATGCATGCACACGCGCCCGGCGTGAGTTGTAAGCCACTGGGTCCGGGACGCAAACCACAGTCTACTACTTGGAGTCCAGCGACATAGCCATTACGCTAACTGCTGGTTCCCTGTATATAACACGTTTTTCAGACAAGTGGATACTATTGTTATTAAATTATTCTACTATTTACTGTCAATAGATGTAATCATTAGATTAAGACTATTAGGGGCTGACCCCATAGTGTATGTTTAAACCTTGTGTGTAGGGAGCCAGATCCCCCATGACTGACAGCAGTTCAAATTTTGGCCTGGTGGTTTGAAAAACACACTGGGCATGTATGTGTGCATGCCCCAAATCCTAATGGGTTGGAGAAATGAAGAAAAAAGGATTGCTGAGTGACCATATTCCAGTGGGGGGTGTTGTCACTTCTTTTTGGTGAGTGCATGTACCTCTGGTTATTAAAAAAAGGGGCGGGGAGAGACAGCAGGTGGTGTGGTGATTAAGATGCTGGACTCCCATGTGACCAACCTCTGCCCAAGTTCTGGACCCAGTGGCTTGAGACTCAAACTGGACATGTGTGCTTTTGTGCCAAAAATCTCGAGGAAAATGGAGGAGGTAGGACTGAGGCGTGGCCATCCCCTCAGGGGGTGATTTCTCATTTTCTGTCTCTCTGTGTCTCTGGCAAGCACGCAGCCCTATAGCAAAACAATCCGTTACCCCCACAACCCCACACACACACAAAAAAATTAGGAAATGTGCTTAATTTCTATTACTATCTTTTTTTAAAAAGAATTTTAAAATTTAACTTTATTTATTTATTCACTTATTTTATTTTAATTTGACCAGAGAAGGACAGAGAGAGAGAGAGAAAGTGAGAGAGCAAACTACAAGGGTTGGCACTCAAACCTTGGTCAGCCATGTGAGAGTCCAGGGCCCTTTACCACCACACCCCCTGCTGGCCCCACCATTACTATCTTTTGTTACTCAGATTATGAGCAGAGAAAGGAAGCATAATGTTGAAAATGTGTTGAAATCATGACCCAAAGAATGTTATTTATTTACACTATCCATCAAAATAAACTAAAGAAATAAGGAAATTTTAGAAAGAAACTCAAGGTAAAATGAGTACCTTACAGAGGGACTAATGTTTGGATCCAGATTCTAAATCTGTTACATTCTACTAGAGAAGTGAGAGTTTCTTCCACATTTACAACTCTGAAATTCCTTTTGGAAACTGTGATACTATTGACTAAAACTATTAGGCATTTCCTACTTGTGGTATGAGTGCATTTTCTCTAATATACTTTCCTTCAAATGTCCCAATAACTGTTCACTGTCTTTCCTCAAACTCTGTAAAAACACAAATATCAAGTATTCTATAAGTATTTAATATGATATTTGGATTTTCTTCCCTAGCGGATCTGAAAAGAACAATTGCTGTTCTTCTGGATGATATTTTGCAGCGGTTGGTGAAGCTGGAGAACAAAATCGACTATATTGTTGTGAATGGCTCAGCAACCAACACTACCAATGGTACTAGTGGGAATTTGGTGCCAGTGACTCCAAATAAAAGGATAAATGCATCAGGCAGCATTAGATAGCAATTGAAGATCACCTAGTGCTACTTCATCCACTGTGGATTATATCCTATGGCAGAAAAGCTTTTTAATTGCTGGCTAGGACAGAGTAATACTTTGTAATAAAAGCTCTGCACATTTTCAAGAAGTATGCTGGATTCATGGAACTCTAATTCTGTATATAAAATTTTTTAAAGTTATGAGTTTGCTTTCAGGCACGTCTCTGCCATGCTGTACTATAGCCTTAAAAGGAATTTGATAACATGGTCGATGTAGTAAGCAGGTAGGTGATCTTTGTATACATTTTTTGTTGGAGAGAAAGCTGAAATGAAAACACTGAGATATTTATTTAAGTATATAACATGTTTTTCAGATGAGTAGAGAATATTGTTAATGAATCATTTTGTCATTTGTTGTCAATAGATGTAACTGTTAGATTAAAACTATTAGAAAATGTGCTTATTTCCATGACTATATTTTGTTACTCAGATTATGAGCAGAGAAAAGAGATATAATGTTGAAAATAATATTTTCAAATCATGACCCAAAGAATGTCTTCATTTGCACTGTCCTTCAAAATAACTGAAGGTTAATTATTGTATATTTTTTAAAAGTTACATTTGTAAGAGTATAATATTGAAATGGGTAGCAGCCACTGTCCTTAAACATTGGGGAAATTTATTTAATAACAACATTAAAGTTGTAATTTCTAATCTCATTTAAAATTTTCTTACATATATTCTGAAGAATAAAAGATATTTTTATGATGAGATTAAAAATTACTGAGATATTCACATATATAGATGTTAACTTAAAAGTTTAACCCCTTGAGTGTCTGTGTTATCAGGAAAGCACATTATTTCAGTAACCGGTAATTATTGCTTTTATTATGTTGATGAAGAGAAGAGGACTAAGATACTTCGAAGATGGGGACTCTTGAGGAATTTAGCCAGATGTATATAATAAAGGTATTTGTGCTACATTAAATTGATTGGAAAATGTTAACATTATAATATGTAAGAGTGTCCTGCTTTATGAAGTTTTAGATTTGTATAACAAATACATTAGCTATTCATTTAATATAATAACACTTAAAATATTAAGAACATTTCAAGTATAATTTAAATGATGAAAATTGACTATCTTTCAGGAAAACAGCTGTTGTATATAGCAAAAGAGATCCTAATCTTGGTTAATTATAGTATAGAACAAAATACACCTTCATTTAAATTTTCCTTGTAGAAAATCTAATTGCCATATGGTGCCCTATATTTCATAGTATTTATTCTCTATAACTGCTTAAGTGCAGCTAGCTTCTAGATTTAGACTATATTGAATTTAGTTTTGAATATTGTATCATTCCTTATTATAATATGCTACCATGTGTAGTAGCAATAATTCCAATATTTTATTAAAATAATTATGAGAAAATATTGTTTCTTAAAAGATGGCTTTCCAAACTCTCTTCTCTGTACAATACCTTTATGTGAAGAAATCAGTTATATACTGTGGCCAGGTGAAGTTTGGAATAATTGTTCAGTCTGTCTTATTAGATGTGGACATTTTTGTTTTTTGTTTATGTTTTCAGGGATGAAATAAAATATATTATTTGTACTGAGTGTTATAAGCTTTTTCTTTAGTGATGGTTGTACATTTAATAAATGTTAAGTGATTAAAAAGACTCTTAAGATAATTTGAGGTTTTGTTTTATCAATTTAGGTTACTTTTCCAAAATAAGAAAATTTAGGGTTATTAAGTAATGCCTCTTATTTGGTGCCTTTGCTAGGATAGTAGAGTCTGAATGCAAAGATATATGGAAATAAGCCTGGGGGTTATAATTGGAGGTCTTTCCTAGGTTTGTATCTTCAGGTTGAAGTTTACTGTTGATTTTTTAAAAAGTCAAGACTTAGTGTTTATATCTTTAGTTAATCTTAGTTAATTGGGACACTAGCACAGAATGTATGACTACAGTACTAAAAATTTCAAATTTGTATCAGCCTGTCTTTAGGTTTGCTTTGTGCAATATATTAATTAAAAAGTAATTTAGTACAGCATGGTTTCATACATCTATAATCTCAGCTACTACTGAGGAGGTTGATGCAGGAGGATTGTCAGTTTGAACCCAGCTTGGGCAACAGTAGAACTCTATCTCAAAAAAGAAAAAGTAATTAAACATTAATTCAAGTAGTTGATGATAACTTGGGTCTCTTTAGTCTTCGTGAAATACTTATGATCTTGACTCTAGAGTTAGGTGGCCTGTAGATACTTAAGTCTGCTTTTTAGTGACAAACTATATTCTGCCTTCTTGGGAATTTATAGAATCTTCCTCATCTTATTTAATTATGTCTCAGAAACTTAAAGAATTAGCATCTTCTCTGATGTGAACAGTTGGTTTAAATGTAAACAATGTTCGGTTTTTAACCAAACACTTGGAGCTGAATAGTTATTTATATAATTAAATTGTTTTTCCTTCTCTTAGAGAAATGTCTATCTGAAAAGCAGTCATAATACAGTGAAACAAACTGTGTTAGAATTCTCTAGGGAGACAGAACCAATAGGCCATGTGTAGATATATGAGATGTGAGGGGATTTATTGGAGGTATCAGCTTATTGGAGGTATCTGGGAAGTTCTCCAACAAGCCATTTGCAAGCTGGACATCCCGGGAGTCTGGTAGAGTGAATCTGTGCAAGTCTAAAAGCTTCAGAGGCATGGAAGCTAATGATGGATGTAGCTTACCATGAGGCCTAGAGCCTGAGAGCCTAGAGATGGGCATTGTGAGGTGGTCAGCACTGGTATAAATCCTGAAAACTGAAGGCAGGTGAGCTTTGAATTGATGTCCGAGGCAACAGAGGAAGTCCGTCTTGCTCTGTCTCAAGAGACCAAACACTTCGTTTTCTGCATGTATCCTTTTAGCATCTTTTACAGTCTCTCTGTTGATTGGATTGAGGCTTTCCACATTGACAGCAGATCTTCTACATATCCTTTTAGCATCTTTTACAGTCTCTCTGTTAATTGGATTGAGGCTTTCCGCATTGACAGCAGATCTACAGCTAGCCTATTTACACTCATATGTTAATCTCTTCCAGAAACATGTTTCTAGGTATTCCTTAATCTAGTCGCCCAAAACTAAGCATCTATTAAAAGAAAAATAAACCAGCCAACTTTAAATAGAGTTTTAATTGAGCAAATCTTAACATGATTTAAATCAGGCAGTTGTTCCCGGACTTCTGGACAATTCCAGGTAACTTCGTGGTCACACACTATTTAAGTTCTGAAAAAGAAAGTGACATGAACAGGAATGGGGAATGTGATGTCAAAAAATGAAAGTGAAGTAATGAGGTAGGAAAACAATTTGGATTGGCTACATTCCGAAGTTGATCAGCATTAACACAGTTTACAAGGGGGGATGCCTGTGATTGACTGAAGCCTAGCTGCTGTAATTGGTTGTAACCTAGCAACTAGTTCAGAAAAATAACCTTACATGTATGATTTTGGCTTATCCACAGGAATCCAAGTGTGAGAGTACAGAGACTGTTTCAGGACAAAATAGTTTAATTTAACACATCACACAGACTGCTTAGTGCCCTCCCTTGAAAAAAATAAAAAGTTAACTGAAATCATTTTTTCATAATTGAAAATCCTGAATGAGTCTTAAGAACTTATAGTTAGTGGCATAGTAGAGTTATTGTTGGAGATGAGACTAAGAATAAATATTGAGAAGCAAAACAAAAAAGATATTGGAAATCTTTCAGCTGAGGGATAACTACAATTGACATTTTGGTATATAAATGTGAATCTGATCTCCCTTACCCATAATCTCTATTGACTTCCCATTTCCACTTAAAATCCCAAATTTTCATTGTTGCCTTCAAAGCCCTAACCTATCCCTGCAGCACCCCAACCTCATTTCTTTTTCTTTTTTTAAGGTTTTTACTATAGGTACGTGCACTCACCAGAGACACAGAGAGACAGTGAGAGGGAAAGTGAGAAATCACCCCAAGAGAGGATGGCCTTGTTACAGTCCCTTCTCCTCTGTTTTCTTCCTAGGTTTCTGGGCATGCATGTACACATACCCGGCATGAGTTTCAAGCCACTGGCCTCAGGACTCGAATGGCAGTTGGCCCTGTGGGAGTCCAGCACCCTAACCATCACATGCTGGTCCTCTGATCTCACTTCTTACCATTTTTCTCCTTCCTAATTCCTGTTCTGTCATACTGACTTTTTCTTCATAAGATATACAAACATACTTTTTTTGCCTTGGCAACTTCAAGTTCAATATATCTCTACCTGCAATCTCACAGGTATCTTCAAGGATTCCTCCCAAGCATTAGTTAGATATTTGCTCAAATATCATTTCTTGAGGGACATTAACTCTAAGCCCTTACCTAAAATAGCATGCCTCTGGCACTCTTTTCTTACCCTTTTTACTCTCCATAGTTCTCATATACCTGACATTAAATTGTATATTAATGTATCTTGCTTTTTCTGATGTTTTTTAGAAGCTAATCTTGGGACCAGCAGTTGGCGTAATGGCTATGTTGTCTGTGGTTTGAGTTCCGGACCCGGTGTCTTAAACTCACGCCGGGTGCGTGTGCATGCGTGCCCAAGATCCCGAGAGGAGAATGGAGGAGAAGGGATTGCAGTGTGGCCATCCCCTCTGGGGAGTGATTTCTCGCTTTCTGTCTCTCTGTCTCTTGTCTTTCTGGTGAGCGCATGCACCCTATGGTAAAAACCTCCCAAAAAAAAAGAAGAATAAAAAATTAATTTTTATCTCATTATTATTTTAAAATTTGACCAGGGAAGTGGGGCTGGGGCTGGGGGAGGTAGGGAAGTGAGAAAGTAAGCTGCTAGGTAGAAGACTTGAACTGTAGTCGGCCATGTGGGAGTCCAGCACCTTAACTACCATGCCACCTGCTGGCCCTGAGTGTATAGTTTTTAAAACTGTATGTACAGGGATCAGCAGACGGTGTGGTTAAGGCACTGGATTCCCACATGGCCGACTGTAGTTCAAGTTTCAGACCTGGTGGCTTGCTTTCTTACCTTCTCTCTCTCTGTCCCTCTCTGGTGACTTAAACAGAAATCAGAATAATAATAACAAATAAAATTAAAATTAAGTAGTTATTTGAAGAACTATACATTCTTTTTTTTCTTTTTTTTGTTAGAGGGTATGTGCACTCACCAGAGAGAGAGAGAGAAGAGGAAAAAGCATCTTCCATAAGATATGGTCACATTGCAATCCCTTCTCCTCCATTTCTCCACCCTGTCGGGATTTTGGGCACACATGTACACATGTCTGGTTTGTTTTCTGGGAGTTGAATCACATGGTCAGCTATGTGGAATCTGGCTGCCTTAACTACCAGGCCATGGAGCCTTAAATATAAAGTGTTTATCATTATTCCATTTGTGGCTGTATCACAATTGATATATCTCATTTAATTATTAACATTTTTCAGATAAAAGATTTAGCCCTTTCCACATGGCAGCTCATAGTCTTGGGTACCAGCAGTTGGCGGAATGACTATGTCGCTGGACTCCCATGTCGCTCGACTGTGGTTCGAGTCCCGGACCCAGTGGCTTAAACTCACACCAGGCGCATGTGCATGCGTGCCCAAGATCCTGAGAGGAGAATGGAGGAGAAGGGATTGCAGCATGGCCATCCCCCCGGGGGGTGATTTCTCGCTTTCTGTCTCTCTGTCTCTCTGTGTTTCTGGAAAGCACACATGCCCTGTAGCAAAAACCTCTCCAAAAAATAAAAAGATTTTAAATTTTATTTGACAGAGGATGCGTGCACTTGCTAGAAAAGAGATAGAGAGGGAGAGGGAGAAAACATCCCCCAGTGGGGTGTGGTCATACCACAGTCTTGTGTCCATTTCTCCAACCGATAAGGATTTGGGGCATGTTCATGCATACCTAGCATATTTTTCAAGCTACTAGGACTGGGATTCAAATTACGTGATCAGCTGTGTGGGATCAGCTTTTTTAACCACTAGGCCAAGGGGCTGACCCAAGCCTAAATATAATTTTTTTAACCTATTGTTTTTCTAGATTTTGATGTTAGTATCTTTCTTTTCTTTCTCTCTTTCTTTCTTTCTTTCTTTCTTTCTTTCTTTCTTTCTTTCTTTCTTTCTTTCTTT
>NW_006159659.1:4990743-5000999 GCF_000334495.1 Tupaia belangeri chinensis | reverse complement strand
AAAGAGAAAAAGATAGGGAAAGTGAGAAATCACCCCTCAGGGGTGATGGCTATACCACAATCCGTTTTCCATTCTCCTCTGAGAATTTTCGGCACACATTTTCAAGCTACTGGATCTGGGACTCAAATCGCATAGTCATTATAGGATCCAGTCTCCTTAACCACCATGCCACTGGCTGACCCAGTGTAAATATCTTTCAAATATCTTTTCAGAATGAGTTCAGGACCTCTATTGAATCCTTTTATTTTAAGTATATTCATCCCTCCTATGAATGAGAGAGAGAGCATGAGAGAGAGATAGCACCCCCAACAGAGACCTGATGCTGTGCTGCACTCTGAGCTCCAGCCAGCCCTGGATTATGTGCCTGGTGTACTCCGGGTCTCCAGAAGGAACCTGGAACCCTACCACACGAGTCATACTCACAGAGCCATTTTATTTTCCTGCTGTGCCACTGTCTGACCCCATTGAATCCTTAGTAGGTCAACTGTAACTTCACACTGCACCCCCCACCCCCTTTTATTTAAGTTTTTGCTATAAGAGCACGTGTGCTCGTTGGAGAGAGACAGACAGAAAGAAATGACTTCCTCCTCCTACCTCCCATGGGGAATTGTCATGTCACAATCCGTGGTTTTTTTTTAGAGAAAAGATTTTTGCTATAGGGCACATGTGAGAGACAGATAGTGAAAAGTCACCCCCCCCACCGGGGGGGGGTGGACTTGCTACAATCCTCTCTCCTCCATCTTTCTCCTGGGATCTCGGGCATGAACGCACATATTGCCTGGCTTGAGTTTGAAGCCACCAGGTCTAGAACTCAAACCATAGTCAGCTACGTGGGAGTCCAGCAATGTAACCATTATGCCATCTGCTGGTCCCAGTCATGCCATAATCTCTTCTTTTGTTTCTCTCTCCTTTTGGGATTTTGGGTTCACACACCCATACCCTGTGTTTTTCTCAAACTGTAGGATCCAGGACTCAAACTGTGTGGTTGGCCATGTGGGATCCAGCCGCCTTAACCATTGCCAAAGTATGGCCTAATTGTTTACTCTTAAAAGTTAGCTATTCTGAGCACTATGACTAAATCCTGCAGCAGGAGAGTCAAGGAGATCCTCTGCACATCTCATGAGCTCTCTCTTTGTGCAGCTGTCTTGATAGTGTTCTGCCTTTCAAATTCTATCTGCCTGCCTTCCTGAATCCTCAAGGTTTCCTCTTCAATTCAGGAGATTGTCTGGCTCTGTCTGGGTCCCTCTTCCCTGTGCTATGACCTGGAAACTCGTGCAGTGTCAGTAAATTTCAAATGTTGACTCTGTGAGGAACAAATAGCTTTTATTTGAGGTCTTACTAGGATTGTAACTTAGGGGCAATAGATTCACCTAGAAAACTAATGAATGTTCCAAAAATAAGAGGGAAAGTAGGCCTTTATATGTAAAAGGCTTTAAATCACTGCAAAATAACCAGCATTCTTTGAAGTGAAACTTGTGTTGAAGTAGCAGCTGCGAGGAGGTGGAGCAATTTGAATTACCTGAATCACAAGGGAGTGAAAAGGGAGAGAGGAGGGACATCCATGCCCATGAAACAAGAGCCCAACAAATCTTGGTCTTGGTGCATTCATGAGTTTCTAAAGATGACTTATTCCAGAAATCTGTCACCAAAGGGTGAAGTGGGCCAAAGTTTACATTTCATCTTGGGCGCAAGAATCCCTGCACTCATGAGCTTTCCAGATGACTTATTCTAGAAATCTGTCACCAAAGGGTGAAGCGGGCCAAAGTTCACATTTCACCTTGGGCGCAAGAATCCCTTCCCTGAATGAATTTCTAACTCCATTTTGTTTGGTTTGAATCATTACATCTCCGTATTATTGCTCAATTTTGGAAGCAGTAAGCTGGGGACAATTGTAGGGCTCAAACCTTTTTTTTTTTTTCTCTCGGAAATCACTGCTCTGTGCTCCCTTTTGTCTAATGTCTGAATGCAGTTCTTTGTATATGTCATCATGTGTTTTAGTTGTTGAACACGGAGGAGAGGTGCATTAGTGTCCTATGATTGCTATAACAAATTGCCACACATTTGCTGAGTTAAAACAGACATTTATTGGGAACCAGCAGTTAGCGTAATGGCTATGTCACTGGACTCCCACGGCGTCGACCGCGGTTCACATCCCGGACCCGGTGGCTTAAAACTCACGCCGGGCCTGTGTGCGTGCGTGCCCAAGATCCTGAGAGGAGAATGGAGGAGAAGGGATTGCGGCGTGACCATACCCCCTGGGGGTGATTTCTTGCTTTCTGTCTCTATGTCTCTCTCTGTCTGTCTGGCAAGCACACACGCCCTATAGCGAAAACCTCTCAAAACAAAACAAAATAAAACCAGACATTTATTCTCTTAGAGTCTGGGAAGTCAGAAATCTGAAATGAATTACTCTAGCCGAAATCAAGATACTGGCAGACTTGAACTCCCTCAGGAGGCTCTAGGGTAGACACGTCTTTAGAGATGTTCCTTGCCACTCCACTTTTAGAGCTGCATTGCGTCCATTCTTTGGCTCTTGGCTCCTTTTTCCATTTCCATGCCAACAGAGCGGCATCTTGCTTCAGTCATCACACTGCCTCTTTTTCTGTAGTCAGGTAACTCTGCATCCCTCTGTGTGTGCACTTGTTTTGCTTTTGTGTGCTCTTGCCAGAGAGAAACAGAGAGGAAAAGTGAGAAATCACCCCTTGGGGGGATGGCCATGTCACAATCCCTTCTCTTCTATTCTCCTCTTGGGATTTTGGGCATGCACATTTATGCACCTGGTGTGTTTTTCAAGCGGCTGGGTCTGGGAATCAAACTGCTTAGTTGGTCATGAGGGTCCAGCTATGGGACCCATCACCCCTGCACCCCCGCATTCCCGCATCAATGCCACCTTAATCAGTATGCCACTTGCCGGCCCCTTGTATCATCTTTCTATTGGATCCATAAGGCCATATGTGATCTGGGTCCTGCTCCCTCTCTCTTAACTTCATCTACTTCTACTCTTCTCTCCCTTGCTAATACTATTTAACTATTCTCACCTCTTTGCTTAGAATAGGTAAAATGGTTTCTGCCTCAGGACTTTTGCACTTGCTAATCTGTCTGCCTGGAGTACTCTTTCTCAGTGGCTGTGTGGATTACTTTCTTTTATCTTTAGGATTTTACTCAAGTCACCTACCTTATCAGAGATATTTACCTGATCTATATAATAACTCATTCCCATTACTATATTCTTAACTTTATTTCTTTTTCCTTATAATATTTAATATTACTGGTTTTGTTTGTTCATTCATCTTCTTGAGTTGTGAGTTCCTAGCATTATGCTTGATACAGAATGAGCATTTGGTAACCATTTTTTGCAGTGAATGGCTATTGATTGTGGAAATAATTATCTGAAATTCATTACTTACCTCTTCTGCAATAAGGTTCAGCTTCCCTTAATATATACAAAGTCAAAATTACAACAATAAAATAAGCTTTAATTTAATTGTAAGTACATGAAATTCTGTTAATAAGGAAATAGGTACCTGGGCCAACCCCCTGTGGACTGGTGAATAAGGGAGCTGAATCCCTCATGGCAGACTTCATGGTTCAAATCCTAGTCCTGGTATCTTGAAAAACATTCCAGGAGCATGTGCATGTGTGTTCCAAATTCTGACAGGATGGAGAGATGGAGAAGGGATTGAGTGTGATCATTGAGGAGTGGTTTCTCTTTCTCCTCTCTTTATCTCTCTCAGACAAGTACATCTGTGCTCTGGCAATTAAAGAAATAGCTACTGGTGCCAACAGATGGTAGAGTGGTTTAAGTGCTGGATTCCCTTGTGTACAACCCTGGTTCAAGTCCTGGACTTGGTAGCTTGAAACTCATGCTGAGCATGTGTGTGTGTGTGTGTGTGTGTGTGTGTGTGCCCAAAAACCCTGAGAGGAGAATGGAGGAGAAAGGATTGTGGTGTGGCCCTCCTCCCCAGGGGGTGATTTATCACTTTCTGTCTTTCTGCTCTCTCTGGTGAGTGCATGTGCCCTATAGCAAAAATCTCTTTAAAAAAAAAATAGCTGCCTTAAAAAATTATATAGAGGAGCCAGCAGGTGTTTTGATGGTTAAGGTGCTGAACTCCTACATGGCTGACTGCAGTTTGAGTCCCAGACCCAGTTCCTTGAAAACATGTTGGACACATGTGCATGTATGCCAAAAATCCTGAGAAGAGACTGGAGGAGAAGGGATTGTGGTGTGGCCATCCTCCCTCGGTGGTGATTTCTCACTTTCTCTCTCATTCTCTCTCTTTCTCTTTCTCGCTCTAGCGAGCACATGTGCCTTATGGCAAAAACCTTAAAAAAAGATATAGAGTGACTGTTCTATTTCTTTCAAAGTATTTAAGGTAAAATAAAAAGTCATACTAGTCAGGTGTGGTTTTTTTTTTTTTGATAATTAGAAGAATAGGGAGTTTTAGAGATACTTATGAGAAATTCAAGAAAGTAAATAAAATATATATCAAGGCTTACTTAAAATTCAGAAATTGGTTTTATCTATTGGATAAAGGAACTTTATAAATTCTTTTCTTAGTCTGGCATTTTTACTGTATTAATAGTAATCCAGTAAATTGGACCATGTTAAAGGTTCTAGAAATGTTTTGAATACACTGAAATTTTTGTTGTACTGGTAATTATAACAAAACTTAAGCTACTTGTAAAATAATTTTTGAAGGCAATCATTGTTCTTTTTTTATACCTAAAACTATGAAGCAGGGAAAGGAACCAAAAAAGGAAAAGTGAAAAAGAACTATTTTTAACTTATTACCTTAATTTTAAAATGTCAGATGACTAAATGCATGAATAACTTAAAAGTAAGGAGATCTTATCTGAATATATTTACTTTTCTATTTTAATTTCAAACAGTCTTGAGTGCAGTGTTCCTTTAATGCTAACTGAAAAATTAAAATGACACTAACATGATACGTGACAATTTGGATTGTGAAATTTCAATAGATGAAATTGTCAAATCAGGGCTAGTATTGGGTCATCGGAAAAGTCATGACTTTTTAAAAGACCTTAATTAAAGTATATGTACAATGCGGTTTTGGGATAGTATTTTATCCTAATATATGATACATTTATTAAATGTATATTGTGTATTAACACTGGGGCCAATTACCAAAGGTTATAAAGTTTGGATTTTATAGTAACTATCCTTTTCTGAGTGCTAAATTTTTTCTATCTAAATATTTATTGTGATTTTTGATTACATATGATCATTACACATCTTCATAGGGTACAGAATGGACTCCCACCATGGTTCAAGTCCTAGACCCAGTGGTTTGCTTTTTCCCTTTCTCTTTTTTTTCTCTCTCTCTTGCTCTGTCCCTCTCTGGTCAAATTAAAATAAATACAGTTAAATAAAATAATTATTTTTTAAAAAACAATGTATATGGTGTGTAATAAACAGATTGAGGATATAAACATGTTCACCACCATTAGCATTTAACAATAGTTATTCTACAAGTATGTACTGAATTGTCTATGACATTTTCTTTTTCCACAGAGATTTTTGCTGTAGGTCACATGTGCTTGCTGGAGAGACAGAAAAACAAAAAGCAAGAAATTACCCCTTTGGGGAGATGGCCATGCCTCAATCCCTTCTCCATTTTCTTCTTGGGATCTTGGGCACGCATGCACATGTGCCCAGTGTGAGTTTTGAGTCTCCAGGTCCAGTACTCAAACCACAGTCAACTATGTGGGAGTCCAGAGATGTAACCATTATGCCACCTATTGGTCCCTGGGAGGTATAGTTCTGAAGACAAACACATTGATTAAAAATCAGGCAACAAACAATCTCATAAATTGAAAATATAACATAGCCAATGAGAGAAGAATTTGTAATTTCCATGTAGAGGACTGAGGGAGATAAGAGTTTATAATCAGAAAATATTTGTGGGTATGAACCATTTCTATGTTTTTACATTGTACATAAAAAATAGCTCATTAGGAAGAGATAGAAAAAGAATACTTGCACTCACAACTTGTGAGTTCTTGTTAGACTATAGTACTAGACTGTGCATAAAGAAAGAAGTCCTTGAAAAAGCAAAAATAAAACAAAATTGTGGAGATGTTAAAAAGTGAAGACATGGGGGACCAGCAGATGGCGTCATGGTTACATCACTGGTCTTCCACATGGCTGGCCATGGTTTGAGTTCTGCCCCTGGTGGCTTGAAAGTCATGCTGGGTGAGTGTGCATGCCCAAGATCCAAAATGGAGAAGAAGGGATTGTGGAGTGCCTCCCCCAGGGGGTGATTTCTCACTTGCTGTGTCTCTGTCTTACTGTTTCTCTCGAGCAAGCACAGATGCCCTAGAGCAAAAAACTCTCTTTAAAAAAGAAAGTGAAGACATGATAAAGCCATTGATTTGGTAGTTTATAGGCTTTACAAAGTTCTTGATTTTAGCCTTTTAAAAAATTCATCCAAAAAAGACTCACCTGTGACATTTTGAATTTTCCCTCTATTATCTGGTTTTATATAATGAGCAATGGTTATAATAAATATATAAATTGGAACCTGTGGAGATAATTACTGTCAAATCATGACTGGATTTCTATTTCAACTGCTTATGTGTAAAATTGTTGAATCTACACTTAGTCCCAACATTCAATCTTATTATTTTTTTTAGAGAGAGATTTTTGCTATAGGGTACATGCGCTTGCCAGAGAGACAGAGAGAGACAAAGAGACAGAAATCGAGACAGAAAGCGAGAAATCACCTCCCAGGGGGGATGGCCATGCTGCAATCCCTTCTCCTCCAGTCTACCTCTTGGACTTTTGGGCATGCACGCATACATGCCCATAGTGAGTTTTAAGCCGGTGGGTCTAGGACTCAAACTGGAGTTGATTTTTGGGGAGTCCAGCGACATAACCATTACACCATCTGCTTGTTCTTCAATATTATTATCAATAGTGTACTTATTTCTAGTTGTTTTGTGTTCTCTTATTTCTATTTATCTCTCTTCTGCTGGTCCCTATTGTCCTCATTTTTAGTGACAATTATTCTATTTATTTCAGTTGCTTGGACTAAATCAGAGGTTTTGTCTTTAAAATCAGAGATTCAGTTAATTCTCACAGGACAGGTAATTTTACTCTCTCAATATGCAAATGGGGAGGCTGAGTCCTAAAGAGTTTTCTTTCAGAGTTCATCATTTAGAGGATTGAGAACCACAGTGAATATAAAGTGCTAAATGATACAATAGAGAGTGCCCAAGAAGGATTGCCTTTGGGTGGTGACAATGAGAAAAGGAGTTCTGAAGGACAGGATGCTTGTTCTGAATTTCAAAATGTGGGAGGAGTTTTCAGGTGGAAGGAGAAGAATGGAAAACATTGTTAGTATGTTCAAAGATACTGAAATCAGAAATTATTTGAACATCAGTGAAACCATCTTATAAGCTTTGGATTTATTCATCAAATACCATGCTTTTTTAAATTTTTTGAGAAGTTTTCATTATAGGGCATGTGTACTCGCCAGACAGAGACAGAGAGACAGAAAGCAAGAAATCACCCCCCAGGAGGATTGCCACACATGCCCAGTGTGAGTTTAAGCCACCGGGTCCGGGACTCGAACCACGGTCGACTACACGGGAGTCCAGCAACATAGCCATTACGCTAACTGCTGGTCCCATACCATGCATTTTATATTTCCTTATTTAAACACAGTTCTGGCTTGAACAATGGGATTATCTTCTTGAGTTTTTATCAGGGGCATGGAGTGCTGGCAGGACTTGTAAGCATCAGGATACTGCTTAGAATTTTACGTCCTAAAGCTTGGACCTTAACTTTGTAGTTCTCTTGGGGACCGATTCCATATTGAATAGCATAGTGGATAGGAGACAGATTCTGCGCTAGACTGCCTGAGTTTTGTTTCCATTTAAAATTTTTTTTTTTGGGGGGGGGAGAGATTTTCGCTATAGGGCAGGTGTGCTTGCCAGACAGTCAGAGAGATAGAAAGCGAGAAATCACCCCCCCCACCCCACCCCGGGGGTATGGTCATGCTGCAATCCCTTCTCCTCCCTTCTCCTCTCGGGATCTTGGGCACGCACGCACACGCCCGGTGTGAGTTTTAAGCCACCTGGTCCGGGATGCGAACCGCTGTTGACTATGTGGGAGTCCAGCGACATAGCCATTACGCTAACTGCTGGTTACCGCCATTTTAAAATTTTTGCCAGAGAGCGTGTATGCTTGCCAAACAGAGACTTTAGAAAGAGAGTGCAAGATAATATCCCTCAAGGGGAGTGGTAATGCCTCAGTCTTCTCCATTCCTCCCAGTTTTGGAATTTGGGGCACATGTGCACACATACCTGGCATGTTTCTCAAGTCACAAGGTCTGGAACTGGAATTGCTGTCAGCCACATGGGGTCCAGGAGCCTTAACTACCACATCACGAGCTGGCCCAAGACTACTTGAGTTTAAGTCTCAGCTCTGCCACTTATTATAACCAGTTGATGTGACCTTAGAAAAGTTACCACACACTTTATATGTTAGTATTTTCATCCAGAAAGTGAGAATAAGCAGCAGAATCTCCATCTCTGGATTTTTGAAAGAATAAGGGAAGGGGCCAGCAGGCAGCATGGTGGTTAAGGGTGCTGGACTCCCATATGGCCGACCACAGTTCTAGTATAAGACTTGACGGCTTGCTTTTTCACGTCTCCTGGTTCTCTCTCGCTTTTTTTTTTTGGAGAGGTTTTTGCTATAGGGCACGTATGCTCGCCAGACAGACAGAGACAGAGAGACAGAAAGCGAGAAATCACCCCCCAGGGGGGATGACCACGCCACAATCCCTTCTTCTCCATTCTCCTCTCGGGATCTTGGGCACGCATGCACACGCACGGCGTGAGTTTAAGCCACCGGGTCCGGGATGCGAACTGCAGTCAACTACGTGGGAGTCCAGTGACGTAGCCATTACGCCAACTGCTGGTCCCAAAATCGTGTGCTCGTTGAGAGAGACAGAGAGAGTGAGTGAGATGGACTTGATGCTGCAATCCTCCAGTCTCCATAGGTTTTGTTTTGCCATAGGGCGGGCGCCACCACACCCCCTCTCTCGCTCTCTTGCTCGCTCTGTCCATCTCTGGTCAAATTAAAAATAAATAAATAAATAAATAATTCTTTTCCTTAAAAAGAATTATTTTTTATTTGTTATTATTATTTTTTAATTTGAGCAGAGAACGAGAGAGGAAGGGAAAGTGAGAAAGCAAGCCGCCAGGTCCAGGACCTGAGCCACAGTTGGTCATGTGGGAGTCCAGCACCTCAACCACCATGCCACCTGCCAGCCCAAATAAAATAATTCTTTAGCAGGTGGCGTGATGGTAAAGACACTGCCCTCTCACATGACTGACTGCGGTTTGAGTCTGGAGCCATTGGTTTGAAAATCACACTGGGCACATATGTGTGCATGTGCAAAATCTGAGAGGATGGTGGAGAAGAAAGGATTGCTGTGTGGGATTCGGCGTGGTCATCCCCCCGAGGGGTGATTTCTCACTGTCCCTCATTCTGTCTCCAGTGAGCGCATGAACTCTATGACAAAAGTCTAAAAAAATGATTAAGGGGAATTAATACGAATAAAGTCTTGGGAACAGTGCCTAATGCACAGGAAGCTCTACATAAATGTTAGTAATTAGTAATATCTGAGACTGGTATTTAAACAAAAATGCCACTTTGTTCATTTACAATAAACTCTTTCTTTCCACAGTATGGTAGCTCCTACTTTTTCTGTATTAAGTTACCCAAGAAGCTAAATTTTGAACCAGAAAAGTTGTTTGGGTGGGAAAAGGCATAGGATATTTATCCTAGGCACTGGAAAGGCCAGTGAGATATTCAAACATCATAACAAAGAAAAATCTATTGATTAGGCTGCCTATGTCTTCTGGAATCATTATCTTTCTTACCCAGTGCTTCTGCCTGCCCACCAAATACAGCTAATGGGTTCAGGATGTAATGGAAATAGAACATGGAAAGAATCCCAGAAGTGCTCTATGCTAAGCCAGGATTTTGTTTTTCCTTTTCATGATAGAGCACAGGCATATGACTGAGAAAGAGGGAGAGAGAACATAGAGAGGAGCACTTTCTACAGGGTCTACTCACATTGCAACCCCCTTCTCCAGTCTTTTACTCATGTGTGAGCCTCGAGTGTTTTATGCTGACTGGCCTTTTGATTCAAACTGCAATGGCGGGGGACCAGCAGTTAGCGTAATGGCTATGTCGCTGGACTCCCACGTAGTCGACCGCGGTT
>NW_006159659.1:4981155-4990496 GCF_000334495.1 Tupaia belangeri chinensis | reverse complement strand
GAAAGAGGGAGATAGAGAGGCATTCTCAACAGGTTTTTGCCATATTAGATCTTTAATTCTGAGTTCTATCTGACTTTTTACTGAAGCATAAATATTCTATCTTAACTATAAGTTTTCTTGATATGCTGCTTGTGCCTATAAGAATAGATTTTCTATTTTTAAAAAATTTGTTTATTATTATTATTGTTATTTTCACATGAGTTTTACCAGAGAAAGACATAGAGAGAAAGAGAGAGAGAGAGGGAGAGTGAGAAAGCAAGCCACCAGGTCCAGGACTCAAACCATGGTTGGCCATGTGGGAATTCCAGTGCCTTAACCACCACGCCACCTGCTGGTCCCTAGATTGACTTCTTTTGATTTTTCTTCTATATCCTGTCTTGCTCTTCTTCCAATCTCTTGTTTATAATATTCTGCTTGAACATGTTCTACCATATTTGTTTTCATATGAATTTCGAGGTTTACTGCTTTTCATTTCAACTTTAGTTTATTCTTCTCCAGTTGTATTGTTTATATCAATGACAGCTCCTGAAGAATTTAATTCTTTGCATCAGTTTTGAAGATGCAGTTTCTGCTTTTGCTGTAAGATCATGAGGCTTATGTTTTAGCAAATTAACTTGAATATCTATTTCTTTTTTTTTGGAGAGATTTTTTGCTATAGGGCACGTGCACTCGCCAGACAGACAGAGAGAGACATAGAGACAGAAAGCGAGAAATCACCCCCAGGGGGGATGATCACACCACAATCCCTTCTCCTCCATTCTCCTCTCGAGATCTTGGGCACGCACGCACATGCGCCTGGCGTGAGTTTTAAGCCACAGGGTCCGGGACGCGACATAGCCATTATGCTAACTGCTGGTTCCCTTGAATATCTATTTCAAAATGACTGAGTCTTACATCTCCTTGGAAATGAATTTCTCTATTTCTGTTTAAATTTTTTGTGTCATTTATTAGAGTTTCTTTAATCCAATTATTTTTTTCTCTAATTCACCATTTTTCTTTATGTCTTGATTCAAATTATATTCCAGAGATTGTTTTAATTCAGTAAGTTTCTTTGTTCCTTTCATCCTCAGATGAACTTGTCCTTAAAGGATTCTTCTGAAGCTCTCCAATTTTGCTTGCTTGCTTTTTGATTGTAACTTTGAACTTGGAATTTTCGTTTTCAAACTTTCGCATGTGATCTTGCATCTTCTCAGCACATTTTACAGCCTCTGTATGTTGATTCTGTTCTTCTTGTGATTGAATTCTCATTTGACTTAATTTCTTCTTTAAATCCTGGGTTTCATCTTCCAAATTAATGTGATAATGGGATGTAACCTCCAGTGAAGCCTCCAACATAGATTTTTTCTTTAGGCATCAGCCATTTCTTATTAAAGCTGTCTTGATACGATAATTCTGTTACTGATTTTTATAAATCACCTTATTACTCAATATATACTCTGACGAATACACTGAAAAAAATCGCCACATACATAAGTTTACCTTCTTTTCCTCTTGTGCATAATACTTGTTTATTCCTTCAGTACTTCTTTTTACTTGAGAGATTCTTGCTATAGGGCATATGCACTTGTCATAGAGATAGAGAAACAGGAAGTGAGAAATGACATCTCCCACCCCCCCAGAGGAATGGCCACACCCCAATCCCTTGTCTTCCATTCTCTTCTTGGGATTTTGGGCATGCTTTCGCATGTGCCTGGTGTGAATTTTAAACTGCTGGGTCTGGGACTCACATCGCAGTTGACTACACGGGTGTCTATACATGTAACCATTACACCATCTGTTGGTCCCCCTTCAATAACTCTTGTAGAGCTGTCTACTGTGGGCAGATTCTTTCTGTTTGTTTATCTGGGAATAATTTTACTTGTTCTTTGCATTTGAAGGATAATCTTGCTGGGTATAGTATTCTTGTTTGAAATAGGTTTTCTTTCAATGTTTTGACTATGTCTTGCCATTCTTTCCTTGCCTGCATGGTTGCAGTTGCGAGGTCTAATGTTAGCCTAATTGTATAACCTTTTAAAGTAACTTGATGTTTCTCTGTTGTGATTTTTAGAATCTTATCTTTGTCTTTCATTTTGATCAATCTGGCTATGATGTGCTGTGGAGAGGATCTTCTTAGGTTGACTCTATTTATTTCCTGGGTCTGAATTTCTCTTTTTTGTTTTTGTCTAGATCTGGAACATTTTCAGACATTATTTAATGAAAGAGGTTTTCTATGTCTTTATCAGCCTCTTTGCCTTCCGGAATACCCATTGTATGTGTATTTGTCTATATTATAGACACCATTTAACATTTAACATGGTGTCTATAATAGAATTTTCCCGTTGTTATCCTCTTTTTTTTTTTTTTTTTCCATTCTTTTTGGTGGTGTGGTCCATGTTGGAGACTTTATCTTCAAGGTCAGAAATTCTTTCTTCTGTCTGATCCTGACTGCTATTAATGCTTTTGAGGAAGGTTTTAATTTCTTGTATTCTTCATTTTCTAGAGTTCTGTTTGAGTATTATTATTATTTTTTTTTGGTGTCTGTCTCTTTATGAAATTCCTCCTTTCTGTCATGGAATGATTTTTCTCACCTCCTGGAATTGTCAGTTTCCTCTTGCATCTTGTTGAGTTTTGTCACAATGGATATTTAAAATTCTTTTTCAGATATTTCTGTGAATTCTTTTGTCTTATTGTTAGAGAAAGGTTATTGTGTTCGCTTGGGGGAGAGATATTTCCTTGTTCCCCCCCCCCCATGTTTCTTGTGTTTTTACATTGGTGGTCATCTGATGAAGTATTCACTTCTTCCTGTTTGTTGAAGTAGATTTGGAAAGGGGAAAGGTGAGCCCTATATCCCAGGTGTGTTTCTGAAAGGGTTCATTCATCTAGTACAGAGTAGGATTTATGTAGGCTGCTTCAGGTAGGTCCTCTTCTAAGTTTCAGATACTGATGAGCTAGAGATGAACTAGAGAGATATGACTTGATGGAGAAAGTTAAAGTATGCTGCTGCATGTGCTGCAGGGCTCCAGATCCTAAAACTAACGTAGAGGAAGGTAGTGTGTCTGGGTCAAAGCCAGCGCCAAAATCCAGCTCAGTTACCCTCTTTATAAAGTAAGGGAAATTTGAGCTGAGTCTTGAGGACAAGAGTGTGATCAGTAGAAATGGGATAAAGGACAGCTGGTGCTGCATCAGCCATTTGTGACAATGAAGGAAAAGCCAAGGAGACTGCAGAGACGTCACCCATGACATTCAGTTACCAAACCAGCCACATTTGTTTAAGTCACTTACACTGAGTTTTCTATTATTTTCAGTAAAATGCGTTCCTAACCAGCAAGAACTCAGTACCACGTGAAAGGTAAAAGACTCTAAATTATTGAATGGGCTGAGTGGAGATGTGAGGATTACAGGCAGTGAGGACATGCAACTTCTCCAGGCTGGTTGTAACAGTGGAATGAAAAACTGGTCAAATGATCATCTGGTATGTCTGAGGACTCAGACTGGGTAATAATGACAAAGCTCTAATTGTAGGAAAAATGTTCGGAAAACATCTTTGGGTTTTGATATTTGTTGGCTACTATTTGATGTTGAAAAGAAAAGGATGGGGAAAGATATGTGATAAAAATGAAGTTGTCATTTTATTAATACCAAATAAAGTAGACTTTAAAGCAAAACAAAAAATTACTAGATGTAGATTTACTTCATATTGATTCGATATATAGTTTAATGCACCAGAAAAATGTAACAATGTATTGCCTAATACAAGTTTTTAATACTTATATTTAAATTGAAGTTTAATATTCAAAATATAGAAAGCAAACTGTGAGTAAGTACAGTCATGAGCTGTATAATGATGTTTCAATGACAGAACATATATAATGATGGTACCTTAAGATTGCATTATACAGGACCAGCAGTTAGCGTTATGGCTATGTCGCTGGACTCCCACATAGTTGACTGCAGTTTGCGTCCCTGACCCAGTGGCTTAAAACTCACGCCAGGCGCGTGTGCGTGCATGCCCAAGATCCCAAGAGGAGAACGGAGAAGGGATTGCAGCGTGGCCATCCCCCCTGGGGGGGTGATTTCTCGCTTTCTATCTCTCTGTCTCTCTCTGTCTGTCTGGCAAGCACACGTACCCTGTAGCAAAAAAAACTCTCAAAAAAAAAAAAAAAAAAAAGAAAGTACTATATTTGGGTCCAGCAGGTGGCATAGTCGTTAAGGTGCTAGACTCCCACATGGCTAACTATGGTTTGAGTCCCAGACCCAAGTGGCTTAGAAAATCATGCAGGGTGTATGTGCATGTGTGCCAAAATCCTGAGAGGAGAGTGGAGAAGAAGGAATTGTAGTGTGACCTTCCACCCAGGGGGTGATTTGTTCTGTCTCTACCTTTCTCTGGCAAACGCATGCACCCTATCGCACGACCAAAAAAATAAAAAAAAAAAAAAAAAAAAAAAAAAAAAAAAGAAAGAAAAAAAGCAAACAAGCACTAGGCTTTATGATATAGCCTATGTGTATAGTAGGCTATACCATTTAAGTTTGTGTAAGTATATTCCATGATGTTTACACAGTGACAAAAATAATCGAATGATGTATTTTTCAGAATGTGTCCCTATTGATAAGTGACACGTGAGTATAATTAGATGGAAAGAGGAAAGGGAAAAGCAGGGATCAGGTCCATAACAACTAGACTCAGTGATCAATTTTTAAAAATCATTTTCTTTAAAAAAATATTATTAGTATTATTATTTTAAAGAATAGTTATTTACTTTATTTTATTTATTTTTTTCTTTAATTTGACCAGAGAGACAGAGACAGAAAGAGAGAGAAAAAGTGAGAAAGAAAGCTGCCCGGTCTGTGACTCAGTTGGCCATGTGAGAATCCAGTGCCCAACCACCTGCCAGCCCCACCAGTGATTAGTGTTTTAACATTATAAAACAAGACACCAAGACCTTTTATGTGTATTTTAGATGGAAATATACAGTGCCACCCACGAAGAACTCTTGCCAAAAATCGGAACCTCAATCTAATCAAGGCTCTGGTCTGTCAGTTCATGGAAACTATCAAGGGCAGGTGAAGCACAACCACAGGAGTATCATTAGTGAGAACCAGAATATGGGAAACTGCAGAAAAAGTGGCCTAGTGTCCTCAACAATGAACATCTAAAGGAAAAGAATGATAAACTGACAGGTTAAAATAGATCTAGGACACTAGCTTATGCTGGGTTCCTCTGAAAGTCTGACTAATTTTTTGTGGGAAAACTCCCAGAATTTAGGAAGTAAAGCAGAGAAGAAAGAAGAGTCAATCTAAGGATAAGTGATGAATCAGGAAACTGTTCAGGCCTGTAGGGCCGTGTGAGGAGCCACACTGGAGTAAGGAAGTGAGAGACAGGGACATACATCTATGGCTCACATATCCTTAATCGTCAAAATTAGCTCCCAGGGCATTAACTTGCATTTCTGGGTTGTGGCTCATGTACAATTAAGCAGTTTCCTACATTATAAACAGAGAGTCCCAGGGGCAGGAAGAGAAAGGTGTGAAGTGTGCTCTGAAGGTCTGGCACTGTTAGGTTGCCCCGGTGTGAAGCTGGCTGGAAGTCAAGCAGAGCTAGCCAGTGCGGCAGTGTCGGAAATAAGGAATGGATGATCCTAGAGGATCTGAAATGACACACGAAAGGTAGCCAAAACAGGAGCATCTGTGCAAATGCAATGTGTACACTAGCTTTGGATCCTGTTTATAACAAACCAATTGTAAAACAACATATCCAAGACAGCTGAGAACATTTGAACATCAGATTTTTTTTGGGGGGGGATAGGTTTTTGCTATAGGGTGTGTATACTTGCCAGAAAGACAGAGAGAGACAGAGAGAGACAGAAAGCGAGCAATCACCCCCCAGGCGGGATGGCCATGCCGCAATCCCTTCTCCTCCATTCTCCTCTCAGGATCTTGGGCACACACGCACACATGCCTGGCATGAGTTTAAGTTACTGGGTCTAGGACTCGAACCGCGGTCAACTACATGGGAGTCCAGCGACATAGCAATTATGCCAACTGCTGGTTCCGAACATTAGATATTTGAGGATACTAAGGCGTTATGTTTAGTGGTTATTTTTAAGAAGTATCTTTGTTTTGAGTTATATACAAAAATGCTATGAAGAAACAAACACAAGTATTAAATTTCAAAAAATATTGATGTAACTACAGGAGAATTGTCCCAAATCATCAACATGAAGGCTTTTAACACCCCCTTTTTTCGATAATTGGATCAAACAATCAGTAATATTTATAGAAGATTTGAATGATTAACAAGCTTATTACAATAGACATGTAAAGAACATTTCCCTAAACAACTGTAAAATATGTACTTTTTTTCCAAGTACATATGGAACATATCCCCAAATCAACTATTAGGCTATAATGCATATCTCAACAAATGTCAGGTGATAGTCATTCAGGCTGCATTCTCTGACTACAGTACAATTAAGTTAGAAATCAGTAACAAGAAGGCAAGTTTTTTTTTTTAAAGAATTTTTTGTTTATTTAATTCCATTTATTATTATTATTATTTAATTTGGACAGAATGAGACAGAGAGAGAGAGAAACAGAAAGGGAAAAAGAAAGCTGCCAGGTCCAGGACTCAAACCATGGTCAGTCATGTGGGAATCCAGCGCCTTTAACCACCATGCCACCTGCTGGCCCTGAAGGCAAGTTTTAAAACATAAATATTTGGAAAAATTCAAAACACATCTATATAAATCATGCATAAAAAAAAAACCTGAAGCAAAACAAAAATAAAAAACAACCATCAGTTAAAGTACAAAGGGACTGGAGGGTGGTGCAGTGGTAATATGATGCTCTGTGAGATTCCAGATTTGCATCTGGAGACCTGAATAAGCCAGGTGCTTGGGAATTTATGAACCTTGGCTTGGCTGAGGCTGGGAATGGATCTTGGAATAAAGACCCTGTTGGGGGTCAGTCTCTCTGCCTCTTTCTGTCTCTAGCTCATGAAAGAAGGAAATATACTAAAAAAAAAAAAAAAAGTAGATGTCAGAAATGTTTGGAGTCAAAGTACTATATAACAAAATTTGATATACAGTATATGCAATAATTAGAAGGAAACTTATAGCTTTAAATGTATATATTGGACAAATATAAATGATAAAAACTACTGAGATAAAAATTCAATCTAAGAAGTGAAAGAATAGAAAAAAAGGAAAATCTATTTTCAGTAAACATGACAGGCTATTTAGTCTACTTGGGCCAATTCTGTTGAAAACAATAAAATTATTGACTAAAATAAAACAACTGTAATCTTTTTAAAAGCCTCAGAGTTATCAAGATGTAAGAAATTACCATGCCAACATTGTTTTCTTCGCTCATATTATGAAAAATTTCAAACACACAGAAAAGTTTATACTACGTTGAACACCTTATACTCACCATTTAGATTCAACAATAGTTAAAATCATTTGAAAGTAAATTGTTTGACATCATGATGCTTGTCCTTTAAATATTTCAGCATACATCCTAAGTTCTAAGAATTAGAATATCTTCCTACATAATCACAATATCATTTTAACAGCTAAGAAAATTATCAGTAATTTCTGTTACTATATAATAAACAATGCTGGCAACAATTTAAGAAAAGCCAAGAATCCAGAGATGGAAGTTGGGGCTGGAGAAGCCAGGGTTGAACTGGTTTCTAACTATACAGCATCTTCTCCCATAGTCCTGATGGGAATCTACAGCCCCAATGACATTGGCTTCAGGGTCAGGGCAACCAGGCATCCTTGGCCGAGAGGCAGAAGCTATGCTTTTGGGGCAGCACGAAAACAAAACTTGTTATAAGTGAAGTACATAGTAGACCAAATGTAGTAAGATGTTTCTAAATTCGAATTTGAACAAAAACAGGGAAATTCGAATAAAGACTGGGTATTAGGTGCTATTGAGATATTACTGTTTAATTTGGTAGGTGTGATAATAGCATTGTGAATTTTAAAAATTTGTGATATGTTAGAGATACATGCTAAACTATGGATAAAAAGATAATGATAAAAAACTTAAAAAAATATTAGGAGGTGAATAGATAAAATAAGAATGGCAAATATTGGGAACCTGTAGTTAGTGTAATGGCTATGTCGCTGGACTCCCACATAGTCGACTGCAGTTTGCGTCCCGGACCCGGTGGCTTAAAACTCACGCCAGGCGCGTGTGCGTGCGTGCCCAAGATCCCAAGAGGAGAAGGGAGGAGAAGGGATTGCGGCGTGCCATCCCCCCTGGGGGGTGATTTCTCGCTTTCTGTCTCTATGTCTCTCTCTCTGTCTGGCAAGCACATGCGCCCTATAGCAAAAAATCTCTCCAAAAAAAAAAAAGAATGTCAAATATTGATAATTGTTGAAACTGAGTCATGGGTACCATTTTTTGTTCTCCCCACTTTTTCAGTTCTAAATTTTTCATGTAAGACTTGAAAAAAAAAAAAATAAAACCAGAAACAAAGTGATTCCAGACTGGTAGTTCCCCCACACACAGGACAGAAGCAAATGTATACCTTCTCTGAAAGAAGGTAACTTTAGGCCATTAAGAATCCTCACAAATACTTTTTCAAGGACCATGACATCAGGAGTGAGAATCAGCAGAAATTCTTCAGCAGAAATATGCCTATCAATGCTGTTGATACTGGAAATATCAGGTACCTATATGAAACAATGTTTAAATGCTACATGGAGATTTGAAATGCAAGCTTAAAAATATCTGTAGGAAACAGGATAATATAAAAATGACTTAACAGATTTTGTAAAACCCCAACACTTCTAGAAATGAAAAATAAATACAATTTAAAACTAAGCAGATGGCATAATAATTACATTGCTGGACTCCCACATGGCTGACCATGGTTCGAGTCCCTGACCCAGTGGCTTGAAAATCACACTAGGCACATGTATATACATGCTCAAGATTCCAGGAGGAAAATGGAGAAGGCATTGCAGCATGGCCATCACCCTTGGAGGGTTATTTCTCATTTTCCTTCTTGCTGTCTCTGTCTCTGTCTCTCTCTCTCTCTGCTGAGTGCATGCTCCCTATGGCAAATACCTGTGGAGGAAAAAAAAAGGAAAAACTGCTATGGGTACATGCGTTTGGTGGAGAGAGGCAGAAAGAGGGAGGGTAAGTGAGAAATCACCCCTCAGAGGAGATGGCATGTCATCTCCATTCTCTTATGAGAAATTTGAGCATGTATGCACATAGACCCAGTGTGTTTTCCAAATCACCAGGGTCAGGAATTGAACCACACAACGGATCATGTGGGATCCAGCCATGTGTATATAAATGTATATGTGTATGCACACACACACACACACACACACACACACACACAC